>NC_069501.1:717930348-718230348 GCF_027579735.1 Bombina bombina | reverse complement strand
TGATAATCCTGACCAGATGTTTGAGACCCTCTAAAAAATTTTTTATATATAATAATCAATCATAAATGTCAGGTAAGATCATATATTGTTTTAACCTTATTGACAATGCAAAAATTAGTGTTGACTAAGTGAAAAAAAGCATTGAAGTGGCTTATAAACTCGGGGTAAATGAGTTAAGTTAGATACAAATTAAAACATATGAAAGCAAGATGTGCTGATCAGAAAGGGATTGCAAGCTTATATTGTGACTGGTTAGATTTGATGTGAGAATTAATAGACCCTTAAGTCCAGAGTCGGAGTCTATATTAAATCCAAGGGGCACCCTTGTTCTTAGGGTGAAAATAAAAAAAAGCCTCCTTTCTAGATAGAATGGCATCCAGGTTACCTCCCCTGGGTGGTCTATGGCTCTGATCTATGACTAGCCATTTAAAGCTGTGAACATCACAGTCATGTTTTACTATGAAATGTTCTGCCAAGGCTGAACATGGGGTAATAGAAGTTATGTCATTAAGATGCTTCCTGATTCTAACCGTGACTTCCCTTATCGTCATGCCTACATACTGAAGGTTACAATCTTGACATGTGACCAGATAGACCACATATTTAGATCTGCAATTTGAGAAATGATCTATATTGAAAGTTCTCTTGGTAACACTGGACTAGAAATACTTTGCAATTGTGTTTACCATACCTAAAATGACTTTTTGCTGTTAACCAGTGTGTGTGTAAACTACAGACCATACTGGGGGATAAGTGATTTCCCAACGTCTGGTTATGCCTTGAGACAAAACGGAAACCTTGTTTCATTATGGGATTAAGTATTTCATCACCCATGAGTATTGGAAGATTTTTCTTGACAATCCTGACTATCTCATCATATTGCCTGCTGTACTTGGTACTGAAAATAATTTTATCCTCTCACAATGGTATTTTTAATTTTGAAATTTATCTTTCAACAAGGAAGATCTATCTAAGCTCTGTACCTGTAACAAGGCTTTATTAATCACAGAAATACTGTATCGTCTTGCATGGATTTTTTTCTGTAATTGTACACTTTCCCTCAAAAAAATGTCATTGTTAGAACAATTTCTTTTTAATCTAATAAATTCTCCTTTTATCATACCAAAGCCTGTACCCTTTGGATGGAGGCTTTTTGCATGGAGAAGAGTATTGGATTTGATAGGCTTACAGTAGATTTCGGTCTCAATGTTGTTGTTGCATGCATTTCCTTCTAAGGTTAAATCTAAGTATGGTACTCTGGAAGAATCATAAAAATTAGTAAACTCTAAACCACACTTGTTGTTAAGGAATGTAACAAAACCATCTGCCTCCTCAATTGAGCCTGTCCAAATGAAAAGTAAATTGTCTATGAAACGACGGTAAAATATAATGTGGTGTTGAAAAGGATTTTGTTGTCCATAAATGTTGGACAGCTCCCACCAACCCATGTACAGGTTAGCGTAAGAGGGGCAAACTTTGCTCCCATCGCTGTTCCACGTTTTTGGAGAAAAGACTCACTTTCAAAGAGAAAATAATTGTGACTGAGTAAAAACTCAATAATGGCAATTACATAATCTATGAACCCTGAGGAGTAATTGCTGTATTTGTCTAAGACAAATCTCACCACCTTGTAGACCTAAATTGGAGGAATAGCAGAATATAGTCCTAACTACATCTATAGTTAACCATTTAAAGTCGAAGACCATTTTTCTTTATCCAAAAGATTCAAGAGATGTTTAGTGTCTTTTGAGGAAACTAGGTACTATCTGTGTTAAGGGTTGTAGTATGGCTGTCAATCCAGGCTGACAATCTCTCTAAAAAACAATGCAAGATACGATTGGTCAACCCTTGATGTCATCCAGAGACTTGTGTACCTGCGGAAGCTGGTGGAAGATCGGTACAATGGGGTCTCTGATGTATAGATAATCTAGTGTGTCATCATCAATATATCCCGCCTCCCATGCCATCATCCAGAAGATCAAACACAAGTCTCTGGAAATCCAAAGTTGCATTGTGACTTAATCTTATTATATACTTCGGTATCATTGAGCTGGTGTATGCTTCTTTTATATTAATCCTCCCTGTTTACAACTACTACATTGCCCACCCTTATCAGCTTGTTTGATGATAATTTATTGGCTAGCATGTAGTGAATCCAAGGCCTTTTTCTGCTGAGAGTGTCAAATTGTGCACCTTTCTTGTAGCAGTCAAGCTGTTATGTAGTACTTGCAAGTCCTAGTTCCACCTTTTTGTGGAAAAAGCTCCAAAACATTACCTCTACTCATGGTAGGATAATGAAGGAGGCTTGAAACCTACATGAAAGCTAATGACACTCTCCTTGGCCTTATTGGATTCCAACTCCAATTCTAACAATGACATATAATCACTGACTTTATCAAAAGAGTAATCAAGTGGCATAGTTTGAAAAGATTGTGGCTATAGAGCCATTAGTTAGAGGAGGAGAAGGAATAGGGGTATCCGGGCGTGAAAAAAACTTTTTCAATGTTAATTGTGAACAAATGTATTCACGTCTATTACAGTTTCAAAGATGTCAAATCATCGGCTGGTACAAAGCCTAAACCTACTGCAATACACTTTTTTCTTCCTCAGTTAGCTGATGTTTAGATACATTAATCACTGAGTGACTTTGTATTTGTTCTTCTGCCGATTTCCCCTTAGCCCATATCTCTTGTCTGTTGACTGAGGTGCGTTTGCCCCTCCTTTTTCTTTTTTCTGTTCCTATGTTTTTTGCTCTCTGTTCTTTTGCATAGTAGACCATTTGGATTGTGAGGTTCTGTTGAATGGGTGGAAACGGAAAAGAATCTCTCTCCACATGTATGATCTCAAAGGTTGGTGTGCCTATGTGTCTTGTGGTATAATTGTTTTGATCTATTTTGGGTCACTGATGTTATTCTTTGTGAAGGGAGGGAGGTGTGTCACCCTCTGGTGTGACATTAACTGTATAGTGAGGATCTATAGTGGAATCACTAAGAGCTGTCTGTCTTTTCTGGATGTTGTCTTCAGATGCCGAATGGAGTATGGTAGAATTAGTATTCTCTTCTAAGTAGAGGATGCATCTGTATCAGAGAAAGAAACTTGTTTCCCCTCTTTGTTTCTGTTTCTTATTATTATTAAACCTCCTCGGACTTTTTCTTAATATTGGACCACAAATATACCAAGTTGTTTTTATAATCCAAAAAGTCCCAATCAAATTTTTTTAAATTTCATAGCATCAATGTCCTCTTCTTACAGAAGAGACAGTCCTTTTTGAGATGTCATCAAGTTTAGTATAGTCCTCTTATAGGGTCAAAAATTGGTTAAAATCTTCCTATAGTGTGGTAATGTCACTGCGGATTTGCTCCTAAACTGTTGTTTCTTATATAAAATCAGCATGTTCAGCAATTTTACAGAGCAATCTGTCAATATGGCATTCCACCTTTCTATGAAGACTTTATCCGTAAACCATAAAGGTTGGAAATTTGAAAATTCTCAAACCTCATCTTCTTTGGTCGACCATGCGCGAGGCCTGTTCTGAGTGGAACCTGTCCTGTGAAACCGCTGTATGGTCTTGCCCACCATGCTGCAACTCAGTTTCAGGGTCTTGGCAATCTCCTTATAGCCTAGGGCCACCTTTATATAGAGCAACAATTCTTTTTTTCAGATCTCTCAGAGAGTTATTTGCCATGAGGTGCCATGTTGAACTTCCAGTGACCAGTATGAGAGAGTGTGGGAGCGATACACCCAAATTTAACACACCTGCTCTCCATTCACACCTGAGACTTTGTAACACTAACGAGTCACATGACAGCGGGAAGGGGAAAATGGCTAATTGGGCCCAAATGAGACATTTCCACATAGGGGTGTACCGCACGTTTTTTGCCAACGGGTTTAGACATTAATGGCTGTGTGTTGAGTTATTTTGAGGGGACAGCAAATTTACACTGTTATACAGGCTGTACACTCACTACTTTACATTGTAGCAATGTGTCATTTCTTCAGTGTTGTCACATGAAAAGATTAAGGAAATATTTACAAAAATGTGAAGGGGTGTACTCACTTTTGTGGGATAATGTATCTGGCCCTCCTAGGGTATTTAAATTCACCCTTTATAGGCTGACAAGTAGAGGAGTCCTAGGTGTTCCAAATGTACATCTTTAAAGATGCAGATATGCTAACTCTATTCTTGAATGCAGGTATAGGAATGAGGACAACAAGAAAAATTGGGTCCAGCAGGAACTCCCTAACTCCCCCTAACTAGGCAGTGCTTGCTGGCTGGCTCCAAAGAGAGACCATCTGTAGCCAATTCTTTTCTTATCATCAAGGAATCAAGCCTTATGGACGTTTTCTACATTATCCAGTCCAGTGTTCCTTCTCCCTTACTCCAACTCTTCATAACTCTGACTTTCTGATAGAGTTATCCTATATTCCGAAAACTCCTTTAGTTATATTAAGATTGCTCCCAGTCTACTGTCCCTTGCAAGATTGGGAGCATATTTTTTCAAATATCACTGTCTTCCAAGTTGGCCATTGCTGAAGACCAACTATAAATTATTATGAGATGGTACCTTACACTGCAGGCAATTTAAAATATATTTTCCCTTCCCCCTCTGACAGGTGTTGGAGGAAATGTAAACAAAAATGTATTGTGTACCATATTTGGTGACATGTATGGAATATTATTATGTCATTTTAGGTTAGCGTCTTGCAGTGGGGAG
Organism: Bombina bombina; assembly: GCF_027579735.1. Lineage (NCBI taxonomy): Eukaryota > Metazoa > Chordata > Amphibia > Anura > Bombinatoridae > Bombina > Bombina bombina. The sequence goes on along the minus strand of NC_069501.1, from coordinate 718,225,633 downwards.
TCCACGTTGGGTGTATCTTAGGGATAATCTTAGATGTGAGTCTTATGTTTGGTGTCATTTTAGGTTGGGTGGGTCTTGGGTTGGGATGGGTCTTGTGGTCACGTGAAGTCTGTATTATGGAGGATCTTAGTTTAGGTCTTTTTTGTTGGGGTTCTTGTGCAGTGGGGGTGAGCGGTTAATCTAGGTTGTTTTTATCACTGGGTTATTGGTGGTTTATTGGTTCAAAACAGAGTGATGTTTTGCATAGGGATTTTTATACCAATGGACGGTTTTGGAAGCTCAGGGGTTAATATCAGCAAGGTATAGCATAGAAAAGGTTTTACAATAGTGGGTTATGCCAGTTTAGAGATTAATAGCAGTTTTGTGGCATTACACATATTTTTTTTTAATGTTTAATGTCTCTATAGAGCTCTTCATGTAGTTATTTTTTTAAAAAAAATGTTTTAAATAGTTTTTATTGAGGTTTGAAAAATACAGTCACAAACATTAAATCGCCTCAAGAAAACAACGGCAAAGTCTTAATCATGTTACTATAATCAATGGCAACTTATGCATTTGTCACAGGCACGATATTAGCAAGTGGTAAGGTCATGGTAAATAACTATAAACCATGCAATGCCTCGCTATGAGTTATTTGGCAAATAAGACAGAGCACAACCTCGTTTTAAACTTAAACACAATAATAATAATTCCTCCCAGTTCTCACAGAAAGCCACTATTGTGCTTCTTAACAGCTGTTGGTGCATACATAGGGAGTAACATATTGAGTTGTTCAGAATATTAACGGTAAAGTAAAATCCCCATAGTATAATTTTATCAGCTGCTTTTGGGCTGCAAAAAATTAGATAGAATGAGAAAGGGGAATGCTAAAGAGAATAAGGGAAAAAAACACTTTTGGTCTAAGATCTAGAATGGTCAATCTTAACATGTGGGGAGCCAGTCTATTTTATGCTTTAGAAAATGGAGAATAATAACCTTGTACAGTATAAAAGAGAAAATGTATAACTATGTGGGAACATCTGGAACAGTCAAACCAGCAGATGCTATTTCAAGAAGTGATATGGTGTCTTGTGATAAAGTGGTGGGAAGGATAAGAGCCTTCCATACTAGTTCTGGGATGAGCAGGTACCCATCTAACAAACAGTGTTAGTGGTCAGGTACGGAAATCAAGATTGTGCCATCTTGGCCGCAGACCAGCACATCTCCCAATTAGTGTAAATTAGAGTGACCGACTAATCATATATAGGTCTCTACCTTTTATTTTGGGTAATCGTAATCCAGTATATAGTAGGGTACAGATATTGCAGTATGTGATTATGAGCCAACTGTAACTAGACTACAAGACTATTTGGGAAAGATGATGAATTAAAACTTTTGCAACCCCTCTAAAGGCATTGGGATTATTGTTTTTCGAATGTTTCAAATAGAGCATATCATCTAGAGCATCCACCAGCCTGTAGAAGTGTAGCTCAAATTAAGCAATTAAACCTACCAACATATTAAAGACATAAACAATAAACAAAACTGGAATAATAAGAAAAATAAAAAAACACAAATAAACAGCTCAAATCCCTGCAATCCACTAAAATAGACAGAAGATCCTAGAAGGACAAAGTGTGATGTGAGAATTTGTTGTGGCTATTTTTGAGGTAAATAAAGTCCCCTTGCTTTTTATGTAGGGTCAATGGTAAATCCAGTACATAGCAGGTTAAGATAATACAGTATGTGGTTATGTGTGAGCCTACTATAACTAGCCAACATAACTATTTAGGGAATAGATGAATTATGTGGACAGATTCTTGATTATTAAAAAAGAAGACAGGAAACTTTTGCAGTACCCCTATAGCATTGAGACTATTGTTTTCCAAATGTTTCAAAATAGAGCATATCTAACCTATAACATCCTCAACTTGTAGAAGTGTAGATCAAATTGAGCAATTAACCTACACATAATAATGGGACAGAAACAATACACAGAACTGGATAATAAGAAAGGTAATAATAAACAACACAAAAACACAAGTAAACAGCTCATATCCCTGCAATCCACTTAAAAAAAGCAGAAGGTGATGTAAGGATATGTTATGGCTATGTTATATAGTTATATAAAGTTCCCTTGAACATATTGGATAGCTGTGTTAAAATCTCATGCCTACAAGTATCTGAGCATCAATAAGTATAGAGACCTTGTAGCATGTAGGTCAGTCCCAGTATATAAATCATATTTATCCCACACCAAGTCGCCCAGTCTTGGAGAACTCTCTTTGGAGAATAACGTTCAAAGCTGTAGGGTTCCCAGGTCCATCCGCAGGCCTCCATAGACCGACTCATTGCCACATATCTCCATGTGGGAATGGGGCAAAGCTTGCAGCCAACCTTAACACGGCATTATCAGTATTGAGACATGTAGCCTTTCCTGTCCGCTCCAGTCAGACCAATAGATCCTGGGCCCTTGCTCCGGTGCTCAAACACATACTCGCTGCCATATGAGTGCCAGGAGGGGAATCCCCCGGCTCCGATACAACAAAGGGGGTCACAGTGCTTTATTATCCCAGCTATACGGACAGACACAGACCTGAGTTGAAGTCAATGTGCACCGCCCTCATACTTTGGCCCTATTCAGTCTGGCGTTCCTACACTGCCGACAGACAGCTCCCAACATCTGTAGAGGAATCTCTGTGTCTCTCATTTGCCTAGGCTTGGTCAGAGACCCGGAGGTAATAGCTGGGGTCGTTGAAGACTTATGCAAGGAAAGCATCCGAAACCGCCGCTGACTTTGTTCTTTGTGGCGTGGCCAACATCACACTTGATCTCGTCGCAAGTATCGCTAGGCACAATAGGTTCAGGCAGCTCGCCTCATAACTCCACTGGGGAGCATGGAGTACTAGCATGTTTTCTGCTTAGGGAAGGTATAATCCTCTATTAAAACCATCCGCTGACCAGCCGGTGGAGCTTTGCGAAGTGTTCCTCCCAACATCTGTATCAAAGTAACTTTGAGGTTTCTGCGCCTCCATGTTTACTATGAGGCGATAATCCCTTTTAGACTCCTGCTTGTAGCAGAAAAGTTATCCTGTTACAGGATATCGTAACCCCGGAGTTCGGGGGGGGGGGGGGTTATACCGGCAGCCCCAGACCTGCACTGCGTTCCCTACACAGGACTTGTTTTCTTGTGGTTAACCCATGGCTCAAAACGCTTCTTCAGGCGGCAAAGTGTCCTCAGGCCTGTGAGATAGTCTGCTATGCAGCTGTTCCAAAGAACATAGGCCAAACCCGATCAAAACATCCGCTCATCAGGATTTATTCCCTCTTAGCACAAAGGATATCTCAGTGGTATCGTGGCATTACATATTTTAATAGTATGGGGTTTTGGCCACATGGGTTAGAATTAGGGGAGGTATCAGGGTAAGACCTGAGGAATTTGTGATGGGTGGTTGTGGCATCTAAGGGGTTAATAGTGTGATGGGCAATAGGTAGGGAAGTATTTTTTATTTTATTTTGTGTGTCTGCACAAGACATTGTGAAACAATTTTGTTCTAGTGGAATGAATATCACTCATGAAAATTTTGCATGTCACAATACCATTTACTTATAATCTGAGCACTAAAATGGAAACTGTGTGGATTTCCAGCAGGAAGTATTAGTGCTCCATACACTTGCAATTTTTTGACTGCATTTATAATATGGCTCTGTATATAAAAACAAAATACATTGGTTATATAGTTTGTACTGGTAGCTATATAATTGTTTATATTTTATTACCTGCATATGTTTCATCTTTCTCTACTGTTCGTTTCTCCAACTGTCTAGTTTGCAACTGCACCAATGAATGTGTTTCTCTGTATACAGGATAAGTAAGATGATGTGCCAGTCCTTGATTTAGGCTTTTCATACTTTTCTATGATATGTTTTAATTCATTGAACAGATTTTCTTTAACACCATCAGCAGTCTGCAAAAACAGGCGGATTAAGTTATTAATTTAATTGATGCATCTAATGACACAATCAACAAAATGTCACCATGACAAAATTATATACTTGTATTACACATATAATTATTTAATTCTATAGAAATTTGGAACTAGATGTGAATATGAATCTTGCAGTTGCTCAACATTTTGCTAAATGCAATGGGGCTAATTTAAAATAGTTTTGCTACATAGGATGAGTTTAACTGTATATTTCAATGTATTTATGTTGTGTTTGGTGCAACTTATTATTTAACTCCTTATCCTTTATGCGAGATCTTCAGTCGTGCTAACCCTATAAGCATAAAACATGTGATTGCCCTCGCGCTTTGCATTTACTTCCAACTTGTAATATGAGCAATAGCTATGCAGGTGCGATATTTTAACATTGCGGGCTAATGTTAGCACGCCACTTGTAATCTAGCCCTTTTCCCATTCTGACAACTGTATGGACACCTAGAAGGCTTCACAAGCAGTCACAAAATTGGCTTCAGCAGAAAATATCAGATACGAAGCTTTTAAAGAATGTGATTTTTGCCAACAAATTGACAGTGGCTAGCTGTATTCTAGTCCAGTAAAAGTCTAGATGGGCCTCCCCAGCTCCAGGTGGTAAGTAGAGTTTGGCTAAATGCTTTCAAAACATTTTTAATCTCACCTAATATCTAGACATGTGCGTTTTGTTTCGTTCCGAATCGAAATTTGGACAAATTTGTTCAAATTCGGAGCTTCTGATCAATTCAAATTTCCGAATTACCCTAGCAACGAAACTAAACTAATCCGAATGGATTTGTAATGAATAAATCCAAATTAGTTTGGATTTATTCATTACATTCGAATGACCATGGATTTATCACAATTACACTAGTATTGTACAGTATATTAGGTTATATCACTCTGCTAGATCTGTGCAGGGTACATTATGTAGCTGGTACCTGTGAGGTTAGTACTTAGGTGGGATCTTCTGTGTATTACACTAGTATTATGTATTGTATTAGGTTATATACCTCTGCTAGCTCTGTGCATATTGTGTAGCTAGGTACCTGTGAGGTTGGTACTTATGTTGATTTCAGATGGGTTACACCTAATATACATTACATAATACTAATCTAATACACAGCACATCCCACCTAACACATACCGAATTTACGAATCAAATACGAACCAAATACATCCAAATTTATTTGAAACTGAATGAATCCGAAACAAATACATTTGAATGTATCTGAATTCGAATCGATCTGAAAACAAAATTTGAAAAAATCCAAAACTAATTTTTCTTCTAAAGCTGTGGTAAGTCCACTGGTTCATCTTAATTACTGTTACAAAGAGCACCACAGTAAAAACTGTTAAGTATCACTTCCCCTACCCATAACCCCCAGTCATTCTCTTTGCCTCTATGTGCATGGAGGAGGTGAATTTTTAGTGTGTAATTAAAATTATATTTTTAAAGAAAATTGAGTCTTCAATCAAGCTACAGGGTATAACCTAGCCCACATTCGTCTTTGCAGTCGAGCTGTGGTGGTTTTAAAGCGGTGGAGAACTTGCAAAGTGGTGCTTGCTCTGTTTCTCTACCTTAGTTGCCCTGACTTTAGATATCTAAGTTAGTTACTTGGCTATCGATGTTATCCTAGTCCCTGTGAGGAGAATGTGTCCTCTCATATTAGGAGCTGTCGTCATGTCAGACAACATAGCAGGTAAGTGCTGTTATCCTTCCTATGGGAGATGTTTAATATAATGTAAGGGACGGATAATTCACTTACGGGATGGGTGTTATTACTATGACATGTTTGCAGGCACAGGCTGAGGAGAGACATGTGAGACTAATTTTTTATGTGTTTTTTAGGCTGCACTGTTTTTGGTTAGTTTAACGTTTTTTCTTCAGATTGCGGGCGGTTGTTTAACCACGCCCACCTCCTTGTCCAGACCACGGGAGTGTTTTTGCACCTTTAGGCCTGTGCTTTTCTGCTCTGTGTGGATTTCTTCCTGCGTAGTAAGGAGCGCTTTAGGAGCGCAAGTGAATACGTTGCAGGGTTGATCCGCTTCAAGTAGTGGTAAGGGCACCTCTGTATACTGAGGTGCGGAGGGAGGTTTTTTATCTGAGGTATTTGCTATTAAAAGTTTTTATTAAAGACAATTCTTATTGATCTTCAGCGATATCTGCAGCCTTAGCCCAGTTTCCCAGATTTTCTGGGAAGCACAAGAGGAAACCTAAAGTTTCAGAGACTAAGGTATCTGTTTGTAATGCTGACCCTCAGGTTCCTTTTAAGATCGAAGGATGAGGAGAATTCTCGCTCAGAAGGTGAGATTTCAGATTCAGACAGTATAATGCCTTGTATAATGCCTTTCTCTGATAGTGAAGGTTCTTCCTTCAGGTTTAAGCTAGAACACCTCCGGGTTTTACTAAAGGAGGTTTTAGGCTACTTTGGACGAATCTGATTCTCACGCAGTAGTAATGCCTAAAAAGTCCAACAAACTTAATAGTTTTTTTGATGTTCCTTCCCTCTTCAGAGGTTTTTCCCATCCCAGATAGGGCTAAAGAAATCATTAGCGCAAGAGTGGGAGAAACCAGGAGTGGTTTATACACCATCTCTGGTGTTTAAGAAAATGTTTCCAGTAGATTCCTCCATTACGGAGGTTTGGTCTTCAGTACCCAAGGTAGAGGGTGCCATTTCCACTCTGGCCAAGAGGACTACTATACCTATTGAAGATAGTTGTGCCTTCAAAGATCATATGGATAAAAGATGGAGGCTTATCTTAAGAAGATCTATGCACATCTTGGTCTCCAATGGCAACCAGTGGTCTGTATTGCTATGGTAACCAGTGCTTCCTCTTATTGGTTTGTGGCATTAACAGATTCTCTACAGGAGGAAACGCCAAAATCTTGACGAGATTCAGGACAGAATCAGAGCTCTCAGGTTCGCCAATTCCTATTTTGCAGATGCGGTTCTTCAGGTCCTTAGATTAGGAGCTAAGGCTTCTGGTTTTGCTGTTTTGGCCAGACGGGCTTTATGGTTGAAGTCTTGGTCAGCTGATGTTTCATCTAAGGCTAAACTGATGGCTCTTCCTTACAAGGGGAAATGGGAAGAACTTATTTGGACCGGGTTTGGCGGAAATCATTTCCAATGTTACAAGTCTGCATGAAAGGGTTGCCCCCGATCCAGGCCTGGATCTAGTGGGCGACAGATTTTCTCAGTTCGCTCAGATCTGGTTAAGGGACGTTCCAGACCCATGGGCGGTGGAAATTGTTTCTCAGGGCTACAGGTTAGAATTCAAGGGTTGTCCCCCCAGGGGAAGGTTTCACCTTTCCAGACTATCTGCAGACCAGATAAAGAGAGAGGCATTCTTGAGGTGTATCGAAGACCTCTCAGCCATGGGGATGATTGTTCCGGTTCCAAAGTTGGAACAGGGTCTGGGTTTTTACTCAAACCTGTTAGTGGTTCCCAAAAAAGAGGGAACCTTCCGCCCGATTCTAGAATTAAAATGTCTCAAATTTCTCAAGGTTCCGTCATTCAAGATGGAAACCATTTGGATAATTCTTCCTTTGATCCAAGAGGGTCCGTATATGACGACCATAGATTTGAAGGATGCTTACTTTACATGTTCCCATCCACAGGGATCATCACAAGTTTCTGAGGTTTGCATTTCTGGATCGTCACTTTCAGTTTGTGGCTTTGCCTTTCAGCCTGGCCACAGCTCCCAGAATATTCTCGAAGGTTCTAGGGGCCCTTCTAGTGGTGGTCCGGTCAAGGGGGATAGCAGTGGCCCCCCTATCTGGATGACATTCTAATTCAGGCTCCTTCCTTTCCAAAGGCAGCATCTCACACAGAGATTGTACTGTCCTTCCTCCAGTCTCACGGGTGGAAGGTAAATGTGGAAAAGAGTTCTCTGGTTCCAGCAACTAGAGTTGTGTTCTTAGGGACGATCGTAGACTCTGTCCTGATGAAGATATTCCTGATGGAGACCAGAACAGTAGACTTGTTGAGTCCTTCATGAAACACCTTGTCCTTCAGTTGCTCAGTGTAATGGAAGTAATTGGACTGATGGTGGCAGCCATGGACATCGTGCCATTTGCTCATTTTCATCTGAGAGCCTTACAGTTATGCATGCTCAATCAGTGGAACAGAGATTATCTGGATCTTTCTCCAAAGAGAGTGTTGGATCAGAAGACAAATTATTCTCTCCATTGGTGGTTTTCTCGGGAGCAACTGTCCTGGGGCATTTGCTTTCAGAGACCATCTTGGGTGATAGTGACTACAGATGACAGTCTGGTTGGTTAGGGGGCAGTCTGGAAATCCCTCAAAGCTCAGGGTCTTTGGGCTCAGGAGGAGTCCAAACTACCGTTTAACATCCTGGAGTTGAGAGCAATTTACAATGTGCTGTTAGCATGGCCTTAGTTGGCTTTGCACCAGTTCATCAGATTCCAATCAGACAACATAAAATCAGTAGCGTACATCAACCATCAGGGGGAACGCGATGTTCCCTAGCTATGAGGGAGTTGTCTTGGATCATTTAGTGGATGGAAGACCACTGTTGTTGTCTGTCAGCCATCCACATCCTGGGAGTAGACAACTGGGAAGTGGATTTTCTAAGCAGGCAGACTTTCCATCCGGGGGAATGGGGACTCCTTCCGGAAGTGTTCTCCAAACTGATATCCAGATGGGGGATGCCGGAGCTAGATGTCATGGCATCCCGCCAAAATGCAAAGCTTTCGAGGTACGGTTCCAGGTCAAGGGATCCTCAGGCCTTTCTGATAGATGCCAAAGTAGTTGTTGTTCCTTCCCTGTGTCCGAAGCCTTCTTCAGACAAGGAGCGCTTGCTGCATAATCTGGATGTGGTTCGCGCTCCAAAGTTTTACTTGGAAGCGACTAAAGACTTTTGGAAGTCTTCCGCTTTATTTGTTCGTTTTTCTGGGAAGTATAGAGGTCAGAGGGTGTCTGCCCCTACTCTAGCTCTTTGGTTGAGGAGTGTGATCCGCATGGCTTATGAGTCCTCTGAGAAATAACCTCCAGAGAGGATTAAGGCTCATTCCACTAGAGCCATAGCCTCTTATTGGGCTTTCAAAAATGAAGCTTCTATGGAGCAGATTTGCAAAGCTGCAACTTGGTCCTCTGCATATTTTTTCTAAATTTTACAGATTTTATACTTTTGCCTCGGCTGAGGCAGCTTTTGGGAGAAAGGGTCTTCAAGCGGTGGTGCCGCATGCTGGGTTTTTATCCCTCCCTATTTATCTGTGTACTCTAGCTTGGGTATTGGTTCCCAAAAGTAATTAAGATGAACCCGTGGACTCACCCCATCTTTAGAAAAAAACAAAATTTATGCTTATCTGATAAATTTATTTCTTCAAGATGTGGTGAGTTTTAAGTTTTTGACTAAACCTCAGTCACCTTCGCACCTTATGTCACTTTCATTTCTCCATTTACTTCCGGTCGAATGACTGGGGGTTATGGGTAGGGAAGTGATACTTAACAGTTTTTACTGTGGTGAGGAGTGGTATTCCCAACAGTAATTAGGGTGAACCCGTGGATTTACCACATCTTGAAGAAATACATTTAACAGGTAAGCATAAATTTTGTTTTCCACCACGCACAAGTCTACTAATATCTTCATTTATTGCAAGACTGCAGAATAATATTGTATACACAAGGTGCTCTGTCCTTTTTAAATATATTGTGCAAATACATTCATAAAAGGATTTGACACAAACTTCTAAAAATGTAGCATTTTTAAACAAAAAAAAAAAACTCCAGTGTTTCATATCACCCCATTAGTGTTTTTTGCTGTTATATTTCTAATGCCTATGTGAGAGGGTTTTTTGTTTGAGGATGTTTGTTTTTAGAATTATACATTCTATAATTTATATATTTCCTTAGAGTGTGGTAGGAAACCTTAAGAGTGGAGAGTTTGTAGACCTGTCAGTCCTCAGTGAAATATAACAGTAAAAGTAAGCAGACATGGGCCTCTAGTTATCAAGCCGTCAACCGCAAATACGCTGGAATTCCGCAGCGTATTTGTGGCGAGGCTGATTCGCCTTAGTTATCAAAGGCTAGAGACCAGCAAAAGTAGAATATAGTGACGTAAGCTATGATCCGCCGGTCTCAGTCCGACACAGATCGATTCTTACGTCACTACAGATGTTCCGAACGCAAGTTCGGCACAATCTGACTACTTTTGGTAGTTATCAAATAACTAGCAGGTATGCTCAGCACTATTCCGGCCCACCGTACCTGGTTTTCAATCTACCGCCCTGGAGGCGGCGGATCCTATAGGAATCAATGGGAGTCTGACAGCAGCGAGAGCTCATGTTCGGAACAGCCAATAGAATGCGAGGTCAATCCGATTGGCTGATTGGATCAGCCAATCGGATTGAACTTCAATCAGATTGGCTGATTGAATCAACCAATCGGATTTTTCCTACCTTAATTCCGATTGGCTGATAGAATCCTATCAGCCAATCAGAATTCGAGGGACGCCATCTTGGATGATGTCCCTTAAAGGTACCTTCATTCGGTGTTAGGACGTTGTTTGAAGAAGATGGCACCACGTCGGCTGGATGGAAGATGGCTCCGCTCCGGATGATTGAAGATAGAAGACGCCGCTTGGATGAAGACTTCTACCGGATGGAGGACCTCTTCTGCTCCGCTTGGATGAAGAGTTCGGCCCGGCTGGGTGAAGACGGCTAAAGGTAGGGTGATCTTCAGGGGGTTAGTGTTAGGTTTTTTAAGGGGGGTTTGGGTGGGTTAGAGTAGGGGTATGTGGGTGGTGGTTTTTAATGTTGGGAGGGTTGTATTTTATTTTTTACAGGTAAAAGAGCTGATTACTTTGGGGCAATGCCCCGCAAAAAGCCCTTTTAAGGGCTGGTAAAAGAGCTGATTACTTTGTAATTTAGTATAGGGTAGGGCATTTTATTTTTTGGGGGGCTTTTTTATTTTATTAGGGGGCTTAGATTAGGTGTAATTAGTTTAAAATTCTTGTAAAAAAAAATATTTTCTGAAATTTAGTGGGGTTTTTTTGTACTATAGTTTAGTTTATTTAATTGTATTTAATTTTAGGTAATTGAAGTTAATTAATTTAATTAATTTAATGATAGTGTAGTGTTAGGTGTAATTGTAACTTAGGTTAGGATTTATTTTACAGGTAATTTTGTATTTATTTTAGCTAGGTAGCTATTAAATAGTTATTAACTATTTAATAACTATTCTACCTAGTTAAAATAAATACAAAGTTGCCTGTAAAATAAAAATAAATCCTAAAATAGCTACAATATAATTATTAATTATATTGTAGATATCTTAGGGTTTATTTTACAGGTAAGTATTTAGTTTTAAATAGGAATAATTTAGTTAATAATAATAAGTTTTATTTAGATTTATTAAAATAATATTAAAGTTAGGGGGGTGTTAGTGTTAGTGTTAGACTTAGGTTTAGGGGTTAATAAGTTTAATATAGGTGGCGGCGGTATAGGGGGGGCAGGATAGGGGTTAATAAGTTTAATATAGGTGGCGGCGGGGTCCGGGATCGGCGGTTTAGGGGTTAAACATTGAATTTAGTTGTGGCGGGGTCCGGGATCCACAGGATAGGGGTTAATAACTTTAATATAGGTGGCGGCGGTATAGGGGGCGGCAGATTAGAGGTTAATAGGTATAATGTAGGTGGCGGCGGGGTCCGGGAGCGGCGGTTTAGGGGTTAATATATTTATTATAGTTGCGGCGGGGTCCAGGAGCGGCGGTTTAGGGGGTAATAAGTTTATTTAGGTGCGGGGGGCTGCGGGAGCGGCGGTTTAGGGGGTAAAACAGTATAGTATAGTGTGGGTGCTTAGTGACAGGCTAGCAAGAAAGCTGCGAAGAAGCCGATGAGCAGCAAGATCGATGACTGTCAGTTAACAACAGTTCTCTGCACCGTACTTGATGCGCAGCTTCTTGACAGCTTTCTTGATAACTTTGGCGAATGTATTCAGGTCCGCGGCGGCGATGGTAGGGCGAGCTTAGGCGAGCGTATTGGGCCCGCGAATGCAGGTAAGTAGACGGCTTGAGACATAGAGGCCATAGGCTGTATTACATGGACAGTAAAATTAAAATTACATTTTCAAAATTCAGAAAGTCATTTTAAACAACAAATAAATTGCCTGTTACACTTCCTTTTTTATGAGGCATTTGTAAAATAAGTTCAGAAGTATATTGTTAACAAAAAAGGGGTAACACACAGAGAGAGCATGCTACAGATTAAAAGGATATGAAACCAAAAATATTTCTTTATAGAGCATACAATTTTTAAAAAGTTGCTTTGTTCCCATAGCTTTCTTTGTTGAAGAGATACCTGAGTAGGTGTTTGGAGCAGTGTTAATTTCATCGACTAGACTAAAATGAGACTAAAACTAAAATGGCATTTTAGTCAAAAGACTATGGGGTCAATTTAACAAGTGCCGGGCAGACATGATTCGCTGTAGCAAATCATGTCCACCCGACATCACAAAATTCAGCATTTAACATTGCACAAGCATTTCTTGTGAAATGCTTGTGGAATGCCGCCCCCTGCACATTTGCGGCCAATCAGCTGCTAGCAGGGGGTGTCGATCATACCAATGGTATCGGATCAGGATGATTGCAGTCTGCCACCTAAAAGGAGTATAATGAGTTTGGAAGTTCTAGAGCAGTGTTAATTTTGTTAACGAATATGTTTTGTCATAGTTTTTGTCATCTGCATGTTTTCAGTGATTAAAACTAAACGAAAACTAAATAAAAACTAAGGCCTAGATTTAGAGTTGGGCGGTAGCCGTCAAAACCAGCGTTAGAGGCTCCTAACGCTGGTTTTTACCGCCCGCTGGTATTTGGAGTCAGTCAGGAAAGGGTCTAACGCTCACTTTCCAGCCGCAACTTTTCCATACCGCAGATCCCCCTATGCCATTTGCGTATCCTATCTTTTCAATGGGATCTTTCTAACGCTGGTATTTAGAGTCTTGGCTGAAGTGAGCGTTAGAAATCTAACGACAAAACTCCAGCCGCAGAAAAAAGCCAGGACTTAAGAGCTTTATGGGCTAACGCCGGTTTATAAAGCTCTTAACTACTGTGCTATAAAGTACACTAACACCCATAAACTACCTATGTACCCCTAAACCGAGGTCCCCCCACATCGCCGCCACTCTATTAACATTTTTTAACCTCTAATCTGCCGCTCCGTACACCGCGGCCACCTACGTTATCCCTATGTACCCCTAATCTGCTGCCCCTAACACCGCCGACCCCTATATTATATTTATTAACCCCTAATCTGTCCCCCCACAACGTCGCACAACTATAAAAAATGTATTAACCCCTAATCCGCCTCACTCCCGCCTCAATAACCCACCGGCACTTGCACTAACCTGTATGCACTGTCACTATGCAGGGTGTTGCTAGGCAGCAAAGTAAAGCGCCAATGCTGCCTGCTCGGCGCCCAACTGGCCCTCAATCATCTTTGGTAAACTATAATTCCCATAGCTAAACAGCGTGACAATGTCAATCCTTGTTCCATATGTGCGCTGTGCTATGCGCTTGCGGACAGGAGCGAGAACATTTAAATGAGGGGGCTGAGCCAGTGCACAATGTTTGTAATACAACACTTCTTGGCAGTGGCGGACCTAATGAACAAATGACCCTTGTGCAAGATATTTTTTTTGCCCCCCCCCCCCCCCGAAAAAAAGGGACTCAAAGTAATAATAGAATAATATACAAAAAAATGCATTATGTTTTTGTAAACAATTTTAACAATTTAAATAAACTCATTTATATTAAATAATAAAAGAATAATATTCATTTTACAAAAAGTATTGCATTATAACATTCTAAACAATTTTAACAATTTAAATAAACATATTTCTATTACATAATATCAATAACTAATAAAACAGAATAATATTCAGGGATAGGCAAGATGTCCGTACACGGACACTGGTGTCCGTGACTAGCCGTTGCAGTGTCCGCCACAACCTTAGTATATGTTTTGATTGAATAATAGGAATAAAAAAAAAATATGTAGTGTGAATAAAGTTAGTGGCTTGTCAAGAGACTGCTAGCGATACTGGGTGATAAGTTATGAAATAACTAAAGCCTGAGTGAAATACTGAATGTGTATCTGCATTTGTATAATAACACCCAGCTCTATACAAAGACACAGTAGTGACACTGGCTCATGGGTATAGCCAGAGGAGGGCTGGTTATAGGATCAGTGGTATCTGCATCTGTATATTAACACCCAGCGCTATATAATGACACAGTAGTGACACTGGCACATGGGTATAGCCAGAGGAGGGCTGGTTATAGGATCAGTGGTATCTGCATCAGTATATTAACACCCAGCGCTATATAATGACACAGTAGTGACACTGGCACATGGGTATAGCCAGAGGAGGGCTGGTTATAGGATCAGTGGTATCTGCATCTGTATAATAACACCCAGCACTATATAATGACACAGTAGTGACACTGGCACATGGGTATAGCCAGAGGAGGGCTGGTTATAGGATCAGTGGTATCTGCATCTGTATATTAACACAAAGCACTATAAAATAATGTTTTTAATTTAAAATGTACCTTGGTGTCCTTTACTAAGGTCTGTAATTTGGAAAATGTCCGCCACAGCCTTTGTCTGTGCCTATCCCTGATAATATTTATTTTACAAAAGTATTGCATTTTAACATTGTAAACAATTTAAATAAACATATTTCTATTAAATAATATAAATGAATAAAAAACAACATTTAATAACAAGTATGACAAAACATAATCATCTAGATTACGAGTTTTGCGTTATGAGTGAAAAAGCATTGTTATGCTTCATAACGCTGCTTTTTCCCTTACGCCGCTGTTACAAGTCTTGTAGGTTAAGGTGTACCGCACACCTTTTTGGTCGTCACGCAACGTCAGTACCACACTTTTAAAAAATTATTTTTTCAATGGGACTTCCATAGCGCCGATATTACGAGTTTGCCTGGGAGGCCAAAAAGTGAGCGGTACACCCTATACTGACAAGATCCATACCGCCATCTAAAGTCAGTTGTTATGAGTTTTACGTTACAAAGCTGTAGCATAAAACTCATAACTAAACTGTTACAAAGTACACTAACACCCATAAACTACCTATTAACCCCTAAACCGAGGCCCTCCCGCATCGCAAACACTATAATATAATTATTAACCCCTAATCTGCCGCTCTGGACATCGCCACCACTAATAAAATGTATTAACCCCTATTCCGCCGCTCCCCGACATCGTCACCACTATAATTAACCTATTAACCCCTAAACCACCGCCCTATCGCATTGCAAACACTTTTTAAAGATTATTAACCCCTAATCTGCCGTCCTCCCACACCGCCGCTATAATAAACCTATTAACCACTAAACCGCAAGCCCCCCACAATGAAATATACTAAATTAAACTATTAACCCCTAAACCTCTGGTCTCCCACATCACTACATAAATATATTAACCCCTAACCCTAATGTAACCATAAGCCTAAGTCTAACCCTAACACCCCCTAACTTAAATATAATTAAAATAAATCTAAATAAACCTTACAATTATTACCTAAATAATTCCTATTTAAAACTAAATACATACTTACCTATAAAATAAAACCTAAGCTAGCTACAAAATAACTAATAGTTATAATATTGTAGCTATCTTAGATTTTATTTTTATTTCACAGGTAAGTTTGTATTTATTTTAACTAGGTAGACTACTTAGTAAATAGATATTAACTATTTACTAGCTACCTAGTTAAAATAAATACAAAGTTACCTGTAAAATAAAACCTAACCTGCCTTACACTAAAATCTAACATTACAATAAAATAAATTAAATTAATAAAATACAATTATCTAAATTACAAAAAAAATAAACACTAAATTACACAAAATAAAAAATGAAATTATCAAAAATAATAATGAATTACTCCTAATCTAATAACCCTATCAAAATAAAAATAAAATTAAAAAACAAAAAAACCTAGCCTACACTAAACTGCCAATGGCCCTTAAAAGGGCCTTTTGTGGGTCATTGTCCAAAAGAAATCATCTGTTTTACCTGTAAAAATAAATAAATACAAACACCCCCAGCAGTAAAACCCACCACCCACACAACCAAACCCCCCAAATAAAATTCTATCTAAATAAACCCAAGCTAACCATTGCCCTGAAAAGGGCATTTGGATGAACATTGTCCTTAAAAGGGCATTTAGCTCTTTTACATTGCCCAAACCCTAAGCTAAAAATAAAACCCTCCCAATAAACCCTTAAAAAAACCTAGCACTAACCCCCGACGATCCACTTACCATTTTCGAAGACCGGACATCCATCCTCATCCAGGCGGCAGAAGTCTTCACCCAAGCGGGCAGAAGTCTTCATTCCAAGCATATGGTATCCAAACAACCATAAAATGTGTTAACTTTGAAGTCTCTCTTAGGATCACTCAGTCTTTCATCCTTGCACAATAGTGATTTCGCGAATTCTTCGCCACTGAATAGTTCCCAGCGAACATAGCTTGTTCGCGTTCGCAACGGTGGGTGAACATATGCGATGTTTGATCCGCCCCCTATTCGTCATCATTGAGTAAACTTTGACCCTGTATCTCACAGTCTGCAGACACATTCCAGCCAATCAGCAGCACACCCTCCCTCCCAGACCCTCCCAGCTCCTGGACAGCAGCCATTTTAGATTCATTCGGAAGCTGCATTCTTAGTGAGAGGAGGGACAGTGTAGCTGCTGCTGATTTAATAGGGAAATTGATAGCTAGGCTAGTGTATTCAGTGTCCACTACAGTCCTGAAGGACTCATCTGATCCTTTTTAGGGCTAGAACATCAATCTGTTTTTTTTTTCTTGTGTAATCTAATTGCAGTTGCCTGCCTGCCAAGCCACTTGCCTGTGAAACATCAGTCTGCTAGTGTAATCTAATTGCAGTTGCCTGCCTGCCAGGCCCACTTGCCCAGTGCCACCACTCATATCTGGTGTAACAGTAGTGAAAAAAATTTTTAAAAAACTTTTTTGACTGTGAAACATCAGTCTGCTTGTGTAATCTAATTGCAGTTGCCTGCCTGCCAGCGTGTGTGCCAGGCCCACTTGCCCAGTGCCACCACTCATATCTGGTGTAACAGTAGTGTAAATTTAAAAAAAAAAACTTTTTTGACTGTGAAACATCAGTCTGCTTGTGTAATCTAATTGCAGTTGCCTGCCTGCCAGCATGTGTGCCAGGCCCACTTGCCCAGTGCCACCACTCATATCTGGTGTAACAGTAGTGTAAATTTAAAAAAAAAACTTTTTTGACTGTGAAACATCAGTCTGCTTGTGTAATCTAATTGCAGTTGCCTGCCTGCCTGCCAGCGTGTGTGCCAGGCCCACTTGCCCAGTGCCACCACTCATATCTGGTGTAACAGTAGTGTAAATTTAAAAAAAACTAACTTTTTTGACTGTGAAACATCAGTCTGCTTGTGTAATCTAATTGCAGTTGCCTGCCTGCCAGAGTGTGTGCCAGGCCCACTTGGCCAGTTCCACCAATCATATCTGGTGTAACAGTAGTGTAAATTTAAAAAAAACAAAACTTTTTTGACTGTGAAACATCAGTCTGCTAGTGTAATCTAATTGCAGTTGCCTGCCTTTTAATAATGCCCTTTATGGATTAAAACCAGACTCTGCATCAACTATGTAATTTTCCGTGGGAGTTTTGCCATGGATCCCCCTCCGGCATGCCACAGTCCAGGTGTTAGTACCCTTGAAACAACTTTTCCATCACTATTGTGGCCAGAAAGAGTCCCTGTGGGTTTTAAAATTTGCCTGCCTATTGAAGTCAATGGCGGTTCGCCCGTTCGCGAACATTTGCGGAAGTTCGCATTCGCTGTTCGCAAACGGAAAATTTTAAGTTTGCGACATCACTATTGCACAATTCATCCATTATTTTTTTTTACTTTTTGGTTAATTTTCTGTTCAAACTTGGCATCAACACCCCACTTTTTAGCAATCTTGTAAGCACTGTCTTTGACTGTCTGAAAATTAGCTCTGAACAGCTGTAGTGATGTTTTTGCATTACAAAGTAATTTTGCAGCTGCCTCTAGATGCATTTATATAGACTGTAGGCACTCGAAAACCAGATCAATTGTTTCCAAAATCTTTGTCTGTAGCACAATTAATAAAACAAATTAATATCTACCTAAAAGTTTCCGTAAACTTGATGCTTCATCAGATTTTCTCTCTATTTTCACTAATAAGCATAATTTTTGTGAGGGCCTTCATAAATATCAAGATATCGAAACTTTAAAGCAATACGTGAATCGTTTCTGGAAGCTCAGCGTGTCGGACATAACCTTTTTAAAGTAACATCACTGGTGGTCTCAGAAGCACCTGCCCATTCAGATAGCATTCCCCAGCGCTTACTACTATTGGCAAGAAAAGTGTACAGACTTTCAATGATATCATAAAAGTTCAGTATCTCTGGTATGTTCTTAACAGAGTCATTCAGTGCAAGATTTAAATTGTGTGCTGCATATATTGTGCATTTGGTTCCCTTTTACAAATTCTAGCTTGCACCCCAGAATAGACCCCACTCATATTAGCTGCTCCATCATATCCTTGCCCTCGACATTTTGATAGATCCAATTTCCTCCCTTCAATGCACTTAACAATCTCTTTTTCAAGACCAGCCGCAGTTTGGTCAGATGTTAATACAAAACCTAAGAAAGCTTAGTTAATTTTCACATTTGTGGGAATATTGTTATCATTAGTTTCTATTGTCATGTAACAACACACTTGACTTAATTGATGAACTTTGGTTATATCTTGGGTTGTGTCCATTATAATAAGAAAAAAGGAGCTGCTTTGATTTAATCTATAATCTGGGGCCCCATCCGATATGCAGGGTCGCCCGCAGAAGCTGGCGACGCCAGATTTTGCACGGGTTTGGTATCACATATACGGCGTAACATAGAAGTTACGCTCGTATATTTCTGCCTTCACCCGTAGTTTTTCCCCCATAGACGGACATAGAGAACCTGCGCAGTTTGGTATACAATATGTATACAGTTTGGTATACTAGTCTTGAGAAAGGCCCTTTTTTGAGGGCAGAAACGCGTTGACATATTGGTAAGCATTACTTTAATCTTTACTTCATTCTCATATAGGATACACTATGTTGTGAATTTCTTTTTTTACAGGGACACTTTTTAGGATACCATAGGAGCAGCTGACAGGTGCTAGGATCCAATCAGCTACTTCAGCAACCACACTCAGGAATTTGGATCTGTTAAAGTAACTAACATTGGAAGGAATCAATTTCCTCACTTTCACCTTGCTTTTCATCACCCATTTTTTCCATTTTTTAGTTTTGATTGACTTATTTTTGTTCTTCACTAACATTTGTTGATCAACTTTTTGAACACTTTTTTGGATTATATTTTATATTTTATTTTTTATTTTTTATGTTATTGCATATTGTGTATTTTATTTTTTATGTTATTGCATATTGTGTATTTTATTTAATTATATCTTAACCTCACTGGATTAAGTAGCTAGCATTTTTATATCCATTTGCACTCACTCACTATTTGATTGTATCTATACAATTATTTTGCTACCCCCCTTTTTTTGCACTGCAGTGCATTTTTCTATTTTTTGGAACACTATTTTTGGAACACTAATTTTGAACACTATTGTTTGTATTATTGTTTATTAGTTTTGCTTGATGCACTTGCTACAGTTGTACTTAGGCTAATTCTGTTTTATCAGTATACACTCTTATTCTGGTGTACCACTCACACTGATCACCTGTTATTACCTCTGTTTT
Organism: Bombina bombina; assembly: GCF_027579735.1. Taxonomy (NCBI): domain Eukaryota; kingdom Metazoa; phylum Chordata; class Amphibia; order Anura; family Bombinatoridae; genus Bombina; species Bombina bombina. Next base: position 718,205,864 of record NC_069501.1, on the reverse strand, counting down.
TATTGTAATTATCAGCTTTGGCCCTTTGAGCCGCTTCTGTAAGATATTCCTGTATTTGTAATTTTATTTATATGTGCTTTTTACATTTTTTATATATAGTCTTTTATTACTGATGCTTTTTAACATGGTTCATTAAATAATCTTCTTTTATCTCTCTGTGAGTATATTTATCCCTTGGCCTCTTGTTGGCGCTGTATTCACTTCTTACTACTTGTGCATATTTTTTGGAGGTTGGTTAGGATCTCTGTTTGGATACAGCTTGGGGATTACCTTAGCCGCTCCCGGACCCCGCCGCCACCTACATTAAATGTATTACCCCCTAATCTGACCCCCCTATTCCGCCGCCACCTATATTAAATTTATTAACCCCTAATCTGATCCCCCTATACCGCTGCCACCTATATTAAATTTATTAACCCCTAATCTGATCCCTCTACACCGCCGCCACCTATATTAAATATATTACCCCTAATCTGACCCCCCTACACCGCCGCCACCTATTTTAAATTTATTAACCCCTAATCTGATCCGCCTACACCGCCGCCACCTATATTAAATTTATTAACCCGTAATCTGATCCCCCTACACCGCCGCCACCTATATTAAATATCTTACCCCTAATCTGATCCCCCTACACCGCCGCCACCTATATTAAATATATTACCCCTAATTTGATCCCCCTACACCACCGCCACCTATATTAAATTTATTAACCCCTAATTTGATCCCCCTACACCGCCGCCACCTACATAAAATATATTACCCCTAAACCTAAGTCTAACCCTAACACCCCCTAACTTAATTATTATTTAAATAAATCTAAATAATATTAATATTATTAACTAAATTATTCATATTTAAAACTAAATACTTACCTATAAAATAAACCCTAAGATAGCTACAATATAATTAATAATTACATTGTAGCTATTTTAGGGTTTATATTTATTTTACAGGTAACTTTGTATTTATTTTAACTAGGTACAATAGCTATTACATAGTTAATAACTATTTAATAGCTACCTAGTTAAAATAATTACAAAATTACCTGTAAAATAAATCCTAACCTAAGTTACAAATACACCTAACACTACACTATCAATAAATTAATTAAATAAACTACAAATATCTAAACTAAAATACAATGAAATAAACTAAAATATATTACAAAAAAAGCAAATACTACATTACAAAAATAAAAAAGATTACAAGAATTTTAAGCTAATTACACCTAATCTAAGCCCCCTAATGAAATAAAAAAGCCCCCCAAAATAATAAAATTTCCCTTCTCTAAACTAAATTACAAAAGTAATCAGCTCTTAAAAGGGCCTTTTGCGGGGCATTGCCCCAAAGTAATCAGCTCTTTTACCTGTAAAAAAAAAGAACAACCCCCCTACATTACAACCCACCACCCACACACCCCTACTCTAAAACCCACCCGATCCCCCCTTAAAAAACCTAAGTCTAACCCCCAAGTGGTCCTTACCTGTTCTGAAGACCGGCGGAGAAGGTCCTGTTCTAGGCGGTGAAGTCTTTTTCCAAGCAGCGACCTCTTCTTCTTCCAGGAACCAGCCGGCGCGGAGCGGAGGAGTTGAAGACCGATTACCGTGGAGCTGAAGACTGTCGACTCTGGAACTGAAGACCGGCGATGCTGGAACTTAAGATCGGCGACTGGAACTGAAGACCATGGAGCCTGGAGGATCCTCTTCATACGATCTACGCCGTACTCTGAATAGGAATTCAAAGTACGCGATTAAAAATGGCGTCCCTTGACTTCCTATTGGCTGATTTGAGCCTTCAAATACAAATCAGCCAATCGGATGAGAGCTACTGTAATTCTATTGGCTGATTTGAATAGCCAATAGAATAAGAGCTACTGACATTCTATTGGCTATTCAAATCAGCCAATAGAATGTCAGTAGCTCTTATTCTATTGGCTATTCAAATCAGCCAATAGAATTACAGTAGCTCTCATCCGATTGGCTGATTTGAATTTGAAGGCTCAAATCAGCCAATAGGAATTCAAGGGACGCCATTTTTAATCACGTACCTTGAATTCCTATTCAGTGTACGGCGGAGATCATATGAAGAGGATCCTCCAGGCTCCATGGCTCTGCGGTCTTCAGTTCCAGTCGACGATCTTCAGTCCCAGCATCGCCGGTCTTCAGTTCCTGAGTCGACGGTCTTCAGTTCCGCGGTCATCAGTCTTCAACTCCTCCGCTCCTTGCCGGCTGGTTCCTGGAAGAAGAAGAGGTCGCCGCTTGGAAGAAGACTTCACCGCCTGGAACAGGAACTTCTCTGCCAGTCTTCAGGACAGGTAAGGACCACTTGGGGGTTACACTTAGGTTTTTTTTAAGGGGGGATCGGGTGGGTTTTAGAGTAGGGGTGTGTGGGTGGTGGGTTGTAATGTGGGGGGGGGTTGTTCTTTTTTTTACAGGTAAAAGAGCTGATTACTTTGGGGCAATGCCCCGCAAAAGGCCCATTTAAGGGCTGGTAATAGAGCTGATTACTTTTGTAATTTAGTTTAGGGTAGGGAAATTTTATTACTTTGGGGGGCTTTTTATTTTATTAGGGGGCTTAGATTAGGTGTAATTAGCTTAAAATTCTTGTAATCTTTTTTATTTTTTGTAATGTAGTGTTTGTTTTTTTTTGTAATATAGTTTAGTTTATTTAATTGTATTTTAGTTTAGATAATTGTAGTTTATTTAATTAATTTATTAATAGTATAGTGTTAGGTGTATTTGTAACTTAGGCTAGGATTTATTTTACAGGTAATTTTGTAATTATTTTAAATAGGTAGCTATTAAATAGTTATTAACTATTTAATAGCTATTGTACCTAGCTAAAATAAATACAAAGTTACCTGTAAAATAAATATAAACCCTAAAATAGCTACAATGTAATTATTAATTATATTGTAGCTATCTTAGGGTTTATTTTATAGGTAAGTATTTATTTTTAAATAGGAATAATTTAGTTAATAATATTAATATTATTTAGATTTATTTAAATAATAATTAAGTTAGGGGGTGTTAGGGTTAGATTTAGGTTTAGGGGGTAATATATTTTATGTAGATGGTGGCGGTGTAGGGGGATCAGATTAGGGGTTAATAAATTTAATATAGGTGGCGGTGGTGTAGGGGGATCAAATTAGGGGTAATATTTTTAATATAGGTGGCGGCGGTGTAGGGGGATCAGATTAGGGGTAAGATATTTAATATAGGTGGCGGCGGTATAGGGGAGTTAGATTAGGGGGTAATACATTTAATATAGGTGGCGGCGGGGTCCGGGAGCGGCGGTTTCAGGGTTAATAATTAGGCTTATTGCGTTGTGGGGGGTTGTTGGTCTAGGGGTTAATACATTTATTGTTAGGAGTGAGAGGGGGATTGCGGATAGAGGGGTATACGTGTCGGGCTATGTTTGGGAGGCGTGTTAGACAGTAATGGGAGATTTAATATTTTAGTCAGTTTTTTTAGGCGACGGCAGTTTCTAAAGTGCCGTAAGTCACTGGCGACTCCAGAAATTTGTGCTTGCGCTTATTTCTGGACATCGCTAGTTTGTCCGACTTACGGCACTTTAGGAAGTGCAGGCGGGGTATATTGGATACCCCGATGTGCGAGGTGAAACTACGGGCGGCGCGGGTTACCTCGCTTGCGCCAAAAACTACGCCGTATATCGGATCGCGCCCCTGTTCCACATTTTTTGATAATATATCAATGATTTCATCCTGAATTTTGTGACTTAAATAGCGAGCAGAACATTTTGGTTTTTCAAGTAACTGTTTTAATAATGTTTTATAGTAGCTAAAATCTCTATAAATGAAAGAAAATTTCCTTTGTTTACATCTTTTAAATCCTCCCTGTAGCCTCTGAAAGGAAGGTTACATATATCCAAGGTTAATGTGACATTAGTTACACGATCTAAAACTTGTCTCCAGAAGTTTTTTGCTTTTTGAATTTCTCTTTAATTTTCTTTACTAATAGTGCCATGTAGTCACCATAGTTGTAATATCATTCAGGCGTTTAATTGTTGTTGACATTTTTCATGAGTTGTTATTGTATTTGCTAAATGGCGCCAATCTCTAACACTGATTACCCATGCTGCATTGTATGATGTTGAACTGCGGTCAGCAAACATCCAACATGGTTCACAGTAGGCACTATCTAACTTTGGTGAATAGCAAAACCTTGTACGAGGTAATATTACACCAGCTTTAGTTAAGGTACTGTAATCATTTTTTGAAAAACACCATCCTCCCTGCTTTGGGTCTCTTAGAAAATCTATATCAGTATATATATATATATATATATATATATATATATATATATATATATATATATATATCCCATGTGTATCTGCACTCACAATTCCAATGGGCCATCAACCAGGATGCAAAGTCAATTTCTTATTAACAATCTTCTTCAATCAAGGACTGCACTCACTGGATTTAGTTAAAAGGTATTTAGTATTTTATTTTGGTAACGTTTCGGGGTTCCCAGACCTCTTCCTCAGACCAGACATCAGAGCAAGTGCACAAGGTGCAACTTAAATGTGCTAAGCCCCACCCATCAAACAATTACAGCAAATTGCACCAAAAACTGGGTTACAATCATAAACACACTTATACAAATAAACAAGGAAGCATTTAACTATATATACAAAATGCCTATTCATTCCCATTCTGTGATATAAACAATGAATAAAAAACAATAAATAAAATACCAGTGTATTAAACATAAAAGTGCATATATCACTCAATAGTATTTCAATTAGAGGTAACTTGTTTGAGAAATCATTGTTGTTCCATAGTTAATTTCACAGTATAACATAATTGTGTCAATAGTCGCATAATGGGTTAATAATAAAAAGCATTAGGTGGATGTATGTCTATGAACCTTATAATACTGAGGATCATCATTGTGTATTTATCAGAGAATAGTCTCCACATGTATTACTTGGACAATAAATAAATTGCATATTAATTACATAATTTATGTCAGATCATTGCAACAACTCCAAATAAATGGCCCTGTGTGAGATAGGATTCAGAATCTGCCATTAAAAAAATAATTAGTCTGTGTGTAAGGGCGCATACCTGTATTTAGTGTCCTCTTAACGTATTGTATATCAGTATGCTGCTAAGCAACCTCCTGTCATGTCTTGATCAGAAACAGGCGCGGATGTTACAGACCCGACGTCTGCGTGGCTCAAGATATACTCACATGGCTAATTTGCATATAATGCTCATGTACCATTCAGACTCAGAGCGCTTAGAGATGTCATGAGTCCGGTTGAGTTTATGTAATCAGGACTTACCCCTGAATAAGCGTATATATGCTAGAATCGGTCCGTGCATCAGAGACACCTTACAGTTGTAGGATTTATATATGTAGACTCCGATAGTTGTTTATGTACAGTTATATATGTGTCATAATAAATAGAAAAGAGGTGGATAAGGGTATGCCTAAGATATGAAATGAAGACTGGGTCTGGTCCTATTAAATTGTATAAGACACATCTCATGTATCATTGGTTGGGTATATCCAAGTATGTTGGATGGTGATAGGATAGCCCATTACAGTCTAAAACCCATATAACCGATGACTTAATCACTATGTGAGTTCTAACAAGTCGCCTTATGCCACTGTCTATCAGTCAAGCTGTATAATTAAAAAAAGGGACCATACTAACTTAGTTCCTTAATGTAGCCTAACATATAGTAGTTGTTATTATCAAAGTCCATACATATACATGAAATTATACATAAAGGGTGCAGCCAAAAAATTACCTAGCAGAAACACAAAGTATGTAGAATACCTCACAGTCAGCAACAGATATCAAACATATTTCTGTATTCATATTCCATGTGTCACCCCAGGATACAGGGGATAAGATTAGACCTCAACAATATGATCATCGGTCAAAACATTAACAAGTGGCAATCATGGTAAATAACCAGACCTTGGGGCCTATCTATCAAGCTCCGAATGGAGCTTGATGCCCCGTGTTTTTGGCGAGCCTGCAGGCTCGCCAGAAACAGCAGCTATGAAGCAGCGGTCACAAAGACTGCTGCTCCATAACCTGTCCGCCTGCTCTAAGCCCATGTGAAAGCAACAGCTCTAATGGAATGAGCCGTAATTTTTTCAGGAGGCTGCTGTCCAGCAGTCTCGTATGCCAGGCGGATGATGCTTTTCAGTCAAAAAGAGAGAGAGGTAGCCGTAGCTTTTTGACCCCTACGTTTTCCAGAATAAACAATGAATAAAGAAGAAGTTTGACGGAAATCCTTGGTCGCTTGTAAGTAAAACTTCAAGGCACGAACCACGTCCAAGTTATGTAACAGACGTTCCTTCTTAGAAGAAGGATTAGGACACAAGGAAGGAACAACAATTTCCTGATTAATATTCTTATTTGAAACAACCTTAGGAAGGAATCCAGGTTTAGTATGCAAAACCACCTTATCAGAATGGAATATAAGATAAGGTGAATCACATTGTAACGCAGAAAGCTCAGAAACTCTTCAAGCAGAAGAGATAGCAACTAAAAACAAAACTTTCCAAGATAACAGCATAATATCTATGGAATGCATGGGTTCAAACGGAACCCCTTGAAGAACATTAAGAACTAAATTCAAACTCCATGGCGGAGCAATAGGTTTAAACACAGGCTTGATTCTGATTAAAGCCTGACATAAGAAATGTGTCCCTTTAAGGAACTATCTGATAATCCCTTCTCCAATCCTTCTTGGAGAAAGGACAAAATCCTAGGAATCCTAACCCTATTCCATGAGTAGCCCTTGGATTTGCACCAATAAAGATATCTACGCCATATCTTATGGTAAATTTTTCTCGTGACAGGCTTGCGAGCCTGAATCAAAGTATTAATGACTGACTCAGAGAATCCCCGCTTAGATAAAATCAAACGTTCAATCTCCAGGCAGTCAGCTGCAGAGCATTTAGATTTGGATGTTGGAACGGACCTTGAATGAGAAGGTCCTGCCTCAATGGTAGTTTCCACGGAGGTAGAGACGACATGTCCACTAGATCCGCATACCAAGTCCTGCGTGGCCACGCAGGCACTATTAGAATTACTGAAGCTCTCTCCTGTTTGACTCTTGCAATCACACGAGGCAGGAGAGGAAATGGTGGAAACACATAAGCCAGGTTGAACGACAAAGGTACTGCTAGAGCATCTATCAGTACAGCCTGGGGATCCCTTGACCTGGACCCGTAACGTGGAAGCTTGGTATTCTGTCGAGATGCCATTAAATCCAATTCCGGAATGCCCCATTGTTGAATCAATGATGCAAACACCTCTGGATGGAGTTCCAACTCCCCCGGATGAAAAGTCTGACAACTTAGAAAATCCGCTTCCCAGTTCTCTACTCCTGGGATAAAAATTGCTGATAGATGGCAAGAGTGAGTCTCCGCCCATCGGATTATCCTTGACTGGAATCTTATGAATTTGGCCAGAGCCAACTGAGGCCACGCCTGAAGCACGTTGAATATTGCTCTCAGTTCCAGAATATTGATTGGTCATTGAGACTCCATCGGAGTCCAAGTACCCTGAGCCTTCAGGGAATTCCAGACTGCACCCCAGCCCAAAAGGCTGGCATCCGTTGTCACTATAACCCATGATGGCCTGCGGAAGCACATTCCCTGGGACAGATGATCCTGTGATAACCACCAAAGAAGAGAGTCTCTGGTCTCTTGATCCAGATTTATCTGAGGAGATAAATTTGCATAATCCCTATTCCACTGCCTGAGCATGCACAGCTGCAGTGGCCTGAGATGAAAGCGAGCAAACTGGGACGATGTCCATTGCTGCTACCATTAATCCAATGACCTCCATACAGTGAGCCACTGATGGCCGAGGAATGGACTGAAGAGCTTGGCAAGTATTTAGAATATTTGATTTTCTGACCTCCGTCAAAAAAAATTTCATGTCTACCGAGTATATCAGAGTTCCCAAGAATGGAACTCTTGTTTGTGGAACAAGTGAACTCTTTTCTACATTCACTTTCCAACCGTGAGTTCTTAGGAAAGGCAACACAATGTCCGTGTGAGATTTGGTCAGATGATAAGTTGATGCCTGAATCAAAATATCATCCAGATAGGGCGCCACTGCTATGCCCCGCGGCCTGAGAACTGATAGAAAGGACCCTAGCACCTTTGTGAAGATTCTGGGAGCTGTGGCCAACCCGAGGGGAAGGGCCACGAACTGATAATGCTTGTTCAAAAAGGCAAACCTTAGAAACTGATGATGATCCTTGTGGATAGGAATGTGAAGATACGCATCATTTAGGTCCACTGTGGTCATGTATTGACCCTCCTGGATCATTGGTAAGATTGTTCGTATAGTCTCCATCTTGAACGATGGGACTCTGAGAAATTTGTTTAGACATTTTAGATCTTAAATTGGTCTGAAAGTTCCCTCTTTTTTGGGAACCACAAAAAGGTTTGAATAAAACCCCTGCCCCTGTTCCAGCTTTGGAACTGGGCAAATTACTCCCATGGTATAAAGGTCTTTTACACAGTGTAAGAACACCTCTCTTTTTGTCTGGTCTAAAGACAAACGTGAAAGATGAAATCTCCCCCTTGGGAGAAATTCCTTGAATTCCAACTGATACCCCTGGGTCACAATTTCCAATGCCCAGGGATCCTGAACATCCCTTGCCCAAGCAGATCGGGGGCTTCCCCTTCATGCTGTCTTGGTAGCAGCAGCGGGCTTCTTGGCTTGTTTACCCTTATTCCAGGCCTGGTTAGGTCTCCAGACAGACTTGGATTGAGCAAAATTCCCTTCCTGTTTAGTGGAGGAAGGGGAAGCAGAGGGTACTCCTTTGAAATTTCGAAAGGAACGAAAATTATTTTGTTTACCCCTCAACTTAAGAGGTTTGTCTTGAGGTAGGGCGTGACCTTTACCTCCAGTAATGTCGGAAATGATTTCCTTCAATTCAGGGCCGAATAGGGTCTTAACCTTGAACGGAATAGCTAAAAGTTTAGATTTTGATGATACATCAGCAGATCACGATTTTTACCATAGCGCTCTGAGCGCCAAAATGGCAAAGCCTGCATTTTTTGCCGCTAATTTAGAAATCTGAAAAGCAGCATCTGTGATAAAGGAATTAGCTGTCTTGAGAGCTCTAAATCTGTCCAAAATGTCCTCTAAGGGCATCTCTACCTTCAGAGACTCCTCAAGGGCGTCAAACCAGAAAGCCGCCGCCGTAGTTACTGGAACAATGCAGGCAGTAGGCTGTAACAAGAAACCATGGTGAATAAATAACTTTTTAGAAGACCCTCTAACTTTTTATCCATAGGGTCTTTGAAAGCACAACTGTCCTCAATAGGTATAGTTGTACGCTTAGCGTAGATATTGCTCCCTCCACCTTAGGGACCGTTTGCCAAGAGTCCCTGATGGTGTCTGATATAGGAAACATTTTCTTAAAATTAGGAGGGGGAGAGAACGGTATACCTGGTCTATCCCATTCCTTTTTAACAATTTTCGAAATTCTTTTGGGAACCAGAAAAACATCAGTGTAAGGAGGGGGAGAGAACGGTATACCTCCTTAAAAATAAGGAGACACAAAATAGCAAGGAGGGTAGTTAGCCATCTAACATGTTTCGCGCTAGTATGCGCTTACTCATAGATGCTAATTGCAAGTAAGGAAAGCTGATGCATTTAAAGGGGCAGGAACCAATAGGAGATAAATCTGTTAAATTTTGTATTACAATCAGTTTCACACATGAACTCTCTCCTTATTAATTACAATACTCAGCCCCATTTAGATGCATTAGGTTGTATACTTAAAAACAAATACATATTACTTGTGAAAGTATAGCAATGCTTGGCTTATTAAGAAATTGCATCAAAAGTTACATCAAAGAATTATTACAAATTATTTAGAAAACAGTTTATATAATAAATCATATAAAATAGACAAGAAATGGAAGAAAAAAAGACTTAAAGATCACTATTTCACAAATAAGGAAATAACCAAATAGAGCCATATTGCCCAATTTAATATTAGAGCACAATTAGTATTGGTCATCCTCATGTGTAAAACAGTGAGAAACTACTGAAAACACGTGAAACATTTGAAGAAATGACCATATACAGCAAAAAGGTAAGGTTATGACCGTATATCAATACTTGTTCATCCATTGATGCGATTAAGGGGGTCACACAAGTGGACACAATACATAAATAAAAAGTATATAAAAAAAAAACATATAAAGAATATGTGCATATATATAAGAGGTACAAGGTACATGTACATGAGTATCAACAGAAACTAAATATGGAAATCTTTGTACATGAAATATCCGCAAATATGCTTCATATGTGTATATTTATGTGTATGTGTGTCGCCACATGTGTGATCCCACACAGATACCTTTCTCTTGTGATCAAGTATATATAGATTGGGGTATATGGAACCTGTCCAAACTATCACATAGATAAATAAACAAGTACTGAGAACATACTCATATGAAAATATATGTATGAATATCAGTATACATAAATAAGCGTATAGACTCATATTTATCTAATCGACAAAGTATCTCATGTCCCACTCTAAGTTCATACCCAGTGGTGATTTAGATCTTAGCTTATAAATCCAAAATAACTCCATCTTATCCAGTATTTTTGACACATTACCACCACGTAGGGGAACTCTAGCTATATCTATGACCTTAATTTTAAACCTAGGTACATTAGTGAGATGAAAAAGGTTGAAATGTTTCGCTACTGCAGAATCTTTATTAAAGTTTTTCACATCTCTCAAATGTTCCCTAGTACGATCTCTGAGGCTCCTAGTTGATTGACCAACATATTGGGCCCCACAAAGTTGGCAATCAAGTAGATATACTATGTAGGAGGTAAGACAAGTAGCATAAAAGTCCATTTTAAAGGTTTCACCTGTAACTGCACTACAAAATGTGTTGGTGTAGTCCATGGTGTCACGTTAGACAATTTGAAAGATGTGCCTTGAAATTACCTTTACCCCTGAGCCAATTGGTATCAGTCCTTGTATTGGATTTCACTAAACTAGGTGAAAGCTTTGTGGCTAATGTAGGTGTTTTTTTTGCTACAAATTTGCAATTTTTAATATGAGGTTGTAAAATTTCATCACCTCTCAAAATATGTAGATGCTTTTTAATAATACTACAAATAGAATTGTATTGGAGTGAGAATCCAGTTGAGAATACAATACTATTCTCATCAAGATAGTTTTTCTTTTTAGGGTCATCCCTAGGTGTAGCAATACTACTGGTTATCCCTACTGAAAGAGGAAGATCTTTAGATTTTGGTTTCCAATATTTAATCTCCTCAAATGTTTTAAGTAATTCTTTTTCGTTGTAGCCTCTGGCTTTGAGTCGTATGATCAACTCTTTACCACATTGCATATAATTTTCAGGATTACTGGCATTACGCCTAAGTCTGATAAATTGGCTCCTAGGTATCGATTTCACTAAGTGATGTGGGTGACATGAGGTAGCATGAAGGATGGTATTACCTGCTGTGTCCTTTCTGTAGGTACTTGATAGAATCTTATGTGTAGAATTATCACCATAAAGATGGAGATCCAAAAAATTAACTCCCTCAGGATGTAAATCTCCAGTAAACCTCAGGTTAATTTCATTATCATTTATGATAGATAACTTCAAGGCACATCTTTCAAATTGTCTAACATGTGACACCATGGACTACCACAACAGTTGGTAAACACTTTATTGAAAAAAATAATTTTGTAAAAAACGGGTACTGTGCCTTTAAGAAATAAAAGCACACAATCTTTTTCTACACACACTTAAAAACGCTTATAAATGCTCAAAAACTATGTATGTCTATACAGAGTTGCCAAAAATTATTGCATCCCACATGCAAGAGCAGAAATTACCCTCTACAGGAACATTAAAGCAAAAAAACTTAACTTGCTAAATAACGACCCCTGCACCTCGCCACAGCTCTACTGTGGCGCCTACCTGCCCCCAGAGAACTGTCAAACGAATCGGCACCAATCCGGATAGTGTAAAACACAGATAGGGCCCAACCGGAGCTAATGTCTGCTGTCTCCTTCAGAGTAAACTGCGCGTCTGAGGCGCGAAAATAGGCCCCGCCCACAATGGACGTCACACTAATAATTTAAACTACCGCATGGGAAGCGGTTATAAACAGCCATGTGGTCCCCAATAAATAAATACACCAAACGATATAAGTCCTTCTTTCCTCAGCAATAAAAAACGACTTATCCTCTATGATAAATAGTAAAAATGCCCCAGTGTCTGTATTCCATGCTGCGTATCTACTTGAGCTGCATATGTCAGAAAAAAACACCCAGGAAAAACAGTAACACCCTTATTGATTACAGGACTACTGCTTACCCTGTTCCCATTATAAGGAACCAAATCAGCCAGTTCTGATATATTACATTTCCTCAGAAGCTGAAACATATCTCAAATGCTGCTTGTTGCATGAGACTGTCCTCCACACTGAAATTTTTTTTCATATTACCTTCAGATCTGCCAGAACTATAATTGATCTAGTAACTGCTGCTAAAATCATCAATTTTCAGGGGGAAATTTTCTGTCATATCCTAGGGCCGATCCGATATGCAGCGTCGCCCGCAGAAGCCGGCGACGCCAAATATTGCGCAGGTTTGGTATCACATATACGGCGTAACCTAGAAGTTACGCTCGTATATTTCACCCTTCAGCCGTAGTTTTTTGGCCCATAGAGTGATATACCAAACCCGTGCAGTTTGGTATCCAATATACAGCGTAAGGACTTACGTGGCGAAAATGGAGAAATCTTACTCCATTTTCACCTCGCCACAAATTGCAGGCATAGTAAGCCTTACGCTGAGTATTGGAGCCCCTTAACTCCCTAAACTAGCTGCAAAATAAAACCTAACACCTAATGCATGCGCAATGTCTATCTACCTGTCAACCGCAATCCCCCGCCGCAATCCCTAATAAAGTGTTTAACCCCTAAATCGCCGCTCCCGGACCCCGCCCCCCTCCGCCACCTACATTATATGTATTACCCCCTAATCTGATCCCCCTACACCGCCGCCAGCTATATTAAATGTATTACCCCCCTAATCTGATCCCCCTACCCCGCCGCCACCTACATTAACTATATTAACCCCTAATCTGAGCCCCCTACCCCGCCGCCACCTATTTTAACTATATTAACCGCTAAAGTGAGCCCCCTACCCCGCCGCCACCTATAGTATATGTACTAACCCCTAATCTGACCCCCTTACACCGCCGCCACCTATATTAAATTTATTAACCCCTAATCTAATCCCCCTACACCGCCGCCACCTATATTAAAATTATTAAACCCTAATCTAATCCCCCTACACCTCCGCCACCTATATTAAATATATTAACCACTAAACCTAAGTCTAACCGTAACACCCCCTAACTTAATTATTATTAAAATAAATCTAAATAATATTAATAATATTAACTAAATTATTCCTATTTAAATCTAAATACTTACCTATGAAATAAATCCTAAAATAGCTACAATATAATTAATAATTACATTGTAGCTATTTTAGGGTTTATATTTATTTTACAGGTAACTTTGTATTTATTTTAACTAGGTACAATAGCTATTAAATCGTTAATAACTATTTAATGGCTACCTAGTTAAAATAATTACCAAATGACCTGTAAAATAAATCCTAACCTAAGTTACCATTACACCTAACACTACTCTATCAATAAATTAATTAAATAAACTACAATTATCTCAACTAAAATACAGTTAAATACACTAATCTATATTACAAAAACAAACAAACACTAAATTACAAAAAATAAAAAAAGATTGCAAGAATTTTAAGCTAATTACACCTAATCTAAGCCTTCCAAAATAATAAAATGTCCCTACCCTAAACTAAATTACAAAAGTAATCAGCTCTATTACCAGCCCTTAAAATGGCCTTTTGTGGGGCATTGCCCCAAAGTAATCAGCTCTTTTACCTGTAAAAAAAAAAAGAACAACCCCCCATTACAACCCACCACCCACACACCCCTACTCTAAAACCCACCCGATCCCCCCTTAAAAAAACCTAAGTCTAACCCTCAAGTGGTCCTTACCTGTCCTGAAGACCGGCGGAGAAGGTCCTGTTCCAGGCGGAGAAGTCTTCTTCCAGGCAGCGACCTCTTCTTCTTCCAGGAACCAGCCGGCGCGGAGTGGAGGAGTTGAAGACCGATGACCGCGGAGCTGAAGACCGTCCTCTCTGGAACTGAAGATCGGCGACGCTGGAACTGAAGACTGGAGCCATGGAGTGTGGAGGATCCTCTTCATACGATCTCCGCCGTACACTGAATAGGAATTTAAGGTACGCGATTAAAAATGGTGTCCCTTGAATTCCTATTGGCTGATTTGAGCCTTCAAATTCAAATCAGCCAATCGGATGAGAGCTACTTTAATTCTATTGGCTGATTTGAATAGCCAATAGAATAAGAGCTACTGTAATTCTATTGGCTGATTAGAATAGCTCAAATCAGCCAATAGGAATTCAAGGGACGCCATTTTTAATTGCGTACCTTGAATTCCTATTCAGTGTACGGCGTAGATCGTATGAAGAGGATCCTCCACGCTCCATGGCTCCGGTCTTCAGTTCCAGCATCGCCAATATTCAGTTCCAGCATCGCCGGTCTTCAGTTCCGCGGTCATCGGTTTTCAACTCCTCCGCTCCGCGCCGACTGGTTCCTGGAAGAAGAAGAGGTCGCTGCCTGGAAGAAGACTTCTCCGCCTGGAACAGGACCTTCTCCGCCGGTCTTCAGGACAGGTAAGGACCACTTGAGGGTTAGACTTAGGTTTTTTTAAGGGGGGATCAGGTGGGTTTTAGAGTAGGGGTGTGTGGGTGGTGGGTTGTAATGGGGGGTTGTTCTTTTTTTTTTACAGGTAAAAGAGCTGATTACTTTGGGGCAATGCCCCACAAAGGCCCTTTTAAGGGCTGGTAATAGAGCTGATTACTTTTGTAATTTAGTTTAGGGTAGGGACATTTTATTATTTTGGGGGGCTTTGTTATTTTATTAGGGGGCCTAGATTAGGTGTAATTATCTTAAAATTCTTGTAATCTTTTTTTATTTTTTGTAATTTAGTGTTTTTTTTGTAATATAGTTTAGTGTATTTAATTATATTTTAGTTGAGATAATTGTAGTTTATTTAATTAATTTATTGATAGTGTAGGTGTATTTGTAACTTAGGTTAGGATTTATTTTACAGGTAATTTAGTAATTATTTTAACTAGGTAGCTATTAAATAGTTATTAACTATTTAATAGCTATTGTACATAGTTAAAATAAATACAAAGTTACCTGTAAAATAAATATAAAACCTAAAATATAATGTAATTATTAATGATATTGTAGCTATCTTAGGATTTATTTTATAGGTAAGTATTTAGTTTTAAATAGGAATAATTTAGTTAATATTAATATTATTTAGATTTATTTCAATAATAATTAAGTTAGGGGGTGTTCAGGTTAGACTTAGGTTTAGGGGGTAATATATTTAAAATAGGTGGCGGCGGTGTAGGGGGCTCAGATTAGGGGTTAATATAGGTGGCGGCGGTGTAAGGTGATTAGATTAGGGGTTAATATATTTCATGTAGCTGGCGGCGGTGTAGGGGGATCATATTAGGGGTTAATACATTTAAAATAGGTGGCGGCGGTGTAGGGGGATCATATTAGGAGTTAATACATTTAAAATAGGTGGCGGCGGTGTAGGGGGCTCAGATTAGGGGTTAATATAGGTGGCGGCGGTGTAGGGTGATTAGATTAGGGGTTAATATATTTCATGTAGCTGGCGGCGGTGTAGGGGGATCATATTAGGGGTTAATACATTTAAAATAGGTGGCGGCGGTGTAGGGGGATCATATTAGGAGTTAATACATTTAAAATAGGTGGCAGCGGTGTAGGGGGATCATATTAGGAGTTAATACATTAAAAATAGGTTGCGGTGGTGTAGGGGGATTAGATTAGGGGTTAATACAATTAATATAGGAGGCGGCGGGGTAGGGGGGCTCAGATTAGGGGTTAATATATATAATATAGGTGGCAGCGGTGTAGGGGCTCAGATTAGGGGTAATACAGTTAATATGGGTGGCGGCGGGGTAGGGGCTCAGATTAGGGGTAATATATATAATATAGGTGGCGGCGGTGTAGGGGGCTCAGATTAGGGGGTAATACAGTTGGCGGCGGGGTCCGGGAGCGGCGGTTTAGAGGTTAATACATTTATTGTTAGGAGTGAGAGGGGGGATTGCGGATAGAGGGGTATACGTGTCGGGCTATGTTTGGGAGGCGTGTTAGACAGTAATGGGAGATTTAATATTTTAGTCAGTTTTTTTAGGCGACGGCAGTTTCTAAAGTGCCGTAAGTCACTGGCGACTCCAGAAATTTGTACTTACGCTGATTTCTGGACATCGCTAGTTTGTCCGACTTACGGCACTTTAGCAACGCTGTGTGAGCTGAAACTACGGGCGGCGCAGGTTTCCACGCTTGCGCCGAAACCTGCGCCGTATATCGGATCGCGTCCCTGGCCTGAGAAAAATAGTACTCACCGGTACTATTTAAAAAAAACCCATCTTGATTGAAGAAATTAAAACTATCATTTTATCACCACTATCACTTTACCCTTCCTATTACTAGCATAGGCAAAGAGAATGACTGGGGGGTGGAGTCAAGGGAGGAGCTATATAGACAGCTCTGCTGTGGTGCTCTTTGCCACTTCCTGTTAGCAGGAGGATTATATCCCACAAGTAAGGAGGAATCCGTGGACTCGTCGTATCTTGTAGAAGAAACTCATTTTTTTTCACACTAAATTTAAAAACATTTTTTCCAAACATATATTTAATGTTCAATTGAATTAAATTAAATTCTTACCTGTTGTATAGATAATCACTAGACCAAACACAATGAAAACCGCAGCAAATAATGCTATAAATCAAAAAAGTGACACCCTTATGAGAAGCAGTATGCAAATAAATTATAAGGCACTTCTCTTTTACACATCTATAGGATCAGTATATAATAGACTACTTTTAGAAAACGGGGAAAGCGGAGCTGCTACAGTGTACTTCCGTGTAGGACCGGGGTGAGCGGGTCAAACCAAAAACTGGGAAGGGGTGTGTGGAGCCAACCAAGTAGCGGAGGACGACCGCCAAAGACTCAGCAAGAAAAAAAAAAATGGAAGGCTGCTGAGCAACAGTTAAAAAAAGCTTTATTCCATTAAAAATAAGGAGACACAAAATAGCAAGGAGGGTAGTTAGCCATCTAACATGTTTCGCGCTAGTATGCGCTTACTCATAGATGCTAATTGCAAGTAAGGAAAGCTGATGCATTTAAAGGGGCAGGAACCAATAGGAGATAAATCTGTTAAATTTTGTATTACAATCAGTTTCACACATGAACTCTCTCCTTATTAATTACAATACTCAGCCCCATTTAGATGCATTAGGTTGTATACTTAAAAACAAATACATATTACTTGTGAAAGTATAGCAATGCTTGGCTTATTAAGAAATTGCATCAAAAGTTACATCAAAGAATTATTACAAATTATTTAGAAAACAGTTTATATAATAAATCATATAAAATAGACAAGAAATGGAAGAAAAAAAGACTTAAAGATCACTATTTCACAAATAAGGAAATAACCAAATAGAGCCATATTGCCCAATTTAATATTAGAGCACAATTAGTATTGGTCATCCTCATGTGTAAAACAGTGAGAAACTACTGAAAACACGTGAAACATTTGAAGAAATGACCATATACAGCAAAAAGGTAAGGTTATGACCGTATATCAATACTTGTTCATCCATTGATGCGATTAAGGGGGTCACACAAGTGGACACAATACATAAATAAAAAGTATATAAAAAAAAAACATATAAAGAATATGTGCATATATATAAGAGGTACAAGGTACATGTACATGAGTATCAACAGAAACTAAATATGGAAATCTTTGTACATGAAATATCCGCAAATATGCTTCATATGTGTATATTTATGTGTATGTGTGTCGCCACATGTGTGATCCCACACAGATACCTTTCTCTTGTGATCAAGTATATATAGATTGGGGTATATGGAACCTGTCCAAACTATCACATAGATAAATAAACAAGTACTGAGAACATACTCATATGAAAATATATGTATGAATATCAGTATACATAAATAAGCGTATAGACTCATATTTATCTAATCGACAAAGTATCTCATGTCCCACTCTAAGTTCATACCCAGTGGTGATTTAGATCTTAGCTTATAAATCCAAAATAACTCCATCTTATCCAGTATTTTTGACACATTACCACCACGTAGGGGAACTCTAGCTATATCTATGACCTTAATTTTAAACCTAGGTACATTAGTGAGATGAAAAAGGTTGAAATGTTTCGCTACTGCAGAATCTTTATTAAAGTTTTTCACATCTCTCAAATGTTCCCTAGTACGATCTCTGAGGCTCCTAGTTGATTGACCAACATATTGGGCCCCACAAAGTTGGCAATCAAGTAGATATACTATGTAGGAGGTAAGACAAGTAGCATAAAAGTCCATTTTAAAGGTTTCACCTGTAACTGCACTACAAAATGTGTTGGTGTAGTCCATGGTGTCACGTTAGACAATTTGAAAGATGTGCCTTGAAATTACCTTTACCCCTGAGCCAATTGGTATCAGTCCTTGTATTGGATTTCACTAAACTAGGTGAAAGCTTTGTGGCTAATGTAGGTGTTTTTTTTGCTACAAATTTGCAATTTTTAATATGAGGTTGTAAAATTTCATCACCTCTCAAAATATGTAGATGCTTTTTAATAATACTACAAATAGAATTGTATTGGAGTGAGAATCCAGTTGAGAATACAATACTATTCTCATCAAGATAGTTTTTCTTTTTAGGGTCATCCCTAGGTGTAGCAATACTACTGGTTATCCCTACTGAAAGAGGAAGATCTTTAGATTTTGGTTTCCAATATTTAATCTCCTCAAATGTTTTAAGTAATTCTTTTTCGTTGTAGCCTCTGGCTTTGAGTCGTATGATCAACTCTTTACCACATTGCATATAATTTTCAGGATTACTGGCATTACGCCTAAGTCTGATAAATTGGCTCCTAGGTATCGATTTCACTAAGTGATGTGGGTGACATGAGGTAGCATGAAGGATGGTATTACCTGCTGTGTCCTTTCTGTAGGTACTTGATAGAATCTTATGTGTAGAATTATCACCATAAAGATGGAGATCCAAAAAATTAACTCCCTCAGGATGTAAATCTCCAGTAAACCTCAGGTTAATTTCATTATCATTTATGATAGATAACTTCAAGGCACATCTTTCAAATTGTCTAACATGTGACACCATGGACTACACCAACACATTTTGTAGTGCAGTTACAGGTGAAACCTTTAAAATGGACTTTTATGCTACTTGTCTTACCTCCTACATAGTATATCTACTTGATTGCCAACTTTGTGGGGCCCAATATGTTGGTCAATCAACTAGGAGCCTCAGAGATCGTACTAAGGAACATTTGAGAGATGTGAAAAACTTTAATAACGATTCTGCAGTAGCGAAACATTTCAACCTTTTTCATCTCACTAATGTACCTAGGTTTAAAATTAAGGTCATAGATATAGCTAGAGTTCCCCTATGTGGTGGTAATGTGTCAAAAATACTGGATAAGAAGGAGTTATTTTGGATTTATAAGCTAAGATCTAAATCACCACTGGGTATGAACTTAGAGTGGGACATGAGATACTTTGTCGATTAGATAAATATGAGTCTATACGCTTATTTATGTATACTGATATTCATACATATATTTTCATACTAGTATGTTTTCAGTACTTGTTTATTTATCTATGTGATACTTTGGACAGGTTCCATATACCCCAATCTATATATACTTGATCACAAGAGAAAGGTATCTGTGTGGGATCACACATTTGGCGACACACATACACATAAATATACACATATGAAGCATATTTGCGGATATTTCATGTACAAAGATTTCCATATTAATTTAGTTTCTGTTGATACTCATGTACATGTACCTTGTACCTCTTATATATATATGCACATATTCTTTATATGTTTTTTTTATATACTTTTTATTTATGTATTGTGTCCACTTGTGTGACCCCCTTAATCGCATCAATGGATGAACAAGTATTAATATATACGGTCATAACCTTACCTTTTTGCTGTATATGGTCATTTCTTCAAATGTTTCACGTGTTTTCAGTAGTTTCTCACTGTTTTACACATGAGGATGACCAATACTAATTGTGCTCTAATATTAAATTGGGCAATATGGCTCTATTTGGTTATTTCCTTATTTGTGAAATAGTGATCTTTAAGTCTTTTTTTCTTCCATTTCTTGTCTATTTTATATGATTTATTATATAAACTGTTTTTAAGTATACAACCTAATGCATCTAAATGGGGCTGAGTATTGTAATTAATAAGGAGAGAGTTCATGTGTGAAACTGATTGTAATATAAAATTTAACAGATTTATCTCCTATTGGTTCCTGCCCCTTTAAATGCATCAGCTTTCCTTACTTGCAATTAGCATCTATGAGTAAGCGCATACTAGCGCGAGACATGTTAGATGGCTAACTACCCTCCTTGCTATTTTGTGTCTCCATATTTTTAATGGAATAAAGCTTTTTTTACCTGTTGCTCAGCAGCCTTCCATTTTTTTGTTTCTTACTTTTAGAAAACACCACACTCACTAACCTTAACACTTTATTATTTGTATTGTAAAAAAAGTGGAATCTACAAACAACGCCTAGATTTAGAGTTTTGTCGGTAAAAAGCCTCGTAGCTAACGCTGCTTTTCTTGTCAACGCACCCTTCCAACAACGCTGGTATTTAGAGTTGTCTGAGGGGCTGCGTTAGGCTCAAAAAAGGGTGCGTTGAGCGTAACTTAGCTCCACTTCAACCCTCAATACCAGCGTTGCTTTCGGTAGTGGTTAGCTGGAAAAACGTGCTCATGCACGATATCCCCATAGGAAACAATGGGGCTGAGCTGGCTGAAAAAAAACAACTAACACCTGCAAAAAAGCAGCGTTCAGCTCCTAACGCAGCCCCATTGTTTCCTATAGGGAAACACTCTCTAAGTCTGCACCTAACACCCTAACATGAACCCCGAGTCTAAACACCCCTAACCTTACACTTATTAACCTCTAATCTGCCGCCCCCACTATCGCTGACACCTGCATTATACTATTAACCCCTAATCTGCAGCTCCAGACACCGCCACAACCTACATTATACTTATGATCCCCTAATCTGCTGCCCCTAACACCGCCGACCCCTATATTATATTTATTAACCCCTAATCTGCCCCCCCCCAATGTCGCCGTTACCTACCTACACTTATTAACCCCTAATCTTCCGACCGGACCTTGCCGCCACTATAATAAATGTATTAACCCCTAAACCACCGCACTCCCGCCTCACAAACACTACAATAAATAGTATTAACCCCTAATCTGCCCTCCCTAACATCGCCGCCGACGCGGAACATCCTCCTTCCCCTACAGACTAACGACGAATGAAGGTTCCTTTAAGGGACGTCATCCAAGATCAGTTCTGATCAGCCAATAGAATGCGAGTTCAATACGATTGGCTGATTGGATCAGCCAATCGGATTGAACTTCAATCTGATTGGCTGATTGCATCAGCCAAACAGATTTTTTTCTACCTTAATTCCGATTGGCTGATAGAATTATATCAGCCAATCGGAATTGAAAGGACGCCATCTTGGATGACGTCCCTTAAAGGAACCTTCATTTGTCGTTAGTCCGTAGGGGAAGGAGGATGTTCTGCGTCGGAGGGATGAAGATGGATCCGGAAGAAAGAAGATAGAAGATGCCGCTTGTAAGAAAACATCGCCCGGATGGAAGACCTCTTCTTTGCCGCTTGGATCAAGACTTTGCCCAGATGGAGGACCTCTTCTTTGCCGCTTGGATCAAGACTTCTACCGGATGGAGGACATCTTCTTGCTCCGCTTGGATGAAGAATTCGGCTCGGCTGGGTGAAGACGACTCAAGGTAGGGAGATCTTCAGGGGGTTAGTGATAGGTTTTTTTAAGGGGGATTTGGGTGGGTTAGAGTAGGGGTATGCGGGTGGTGGGTTGTAATGTTGCGGTGGTATTGTATTTTTATTTTCATGCAAAAGAGCTGATTACTTTGGGGCAAGGCCCCACAAAAAGCCCTTTTAAGGGCTGGTAAAAGAGCTGATTACTTTTGTATTTTAGAATAGGGTAGGGAATTTTTTATTTTGGGGGGCTTTTTTATTTTATTAGGGGGCTTAGATTAGGTTAATTAGTTTAAACTGCTTGTAATTCTTTTTTATTTTTTGTAAGTTAGTGTTTGCTTGTTTTTTGTATTATAGAATAGTTTATTTTAGTGTATTTTATTTTAGGTAATTGTAGGTAATTTATTTAATTAATTTAATGATAGTGTAGTGTTAGGTTTAATTGTAACTTAGGTTAGGATTTAATTTACAGGTAATTTTGTATTTATTTTAACTAGGTAGCTATTAAATAGTTAATAACTATTTAATAGCTATTGTACCTAGTTAAAATAAATACAAAGTTGCCTCTAAAATAAATATAAATCCTAAAATAGCTACAATGTAATTATTATTTATATTGTAGTTATATTAGGGTTTATTTTCTAGGAAAAAAGTAGAATGGAACAGCACCTTCTGTGAAATGGGTGCTCGTGTAGACCGGTGAACTGCCTATTCACCTATCAGGAGTCACAAAGATGATAATGTCCACAGCACTCCAAATAGTAAATTCTTTTACTTCAGGACACAATAAAACAGCAACGTTTCGGGATTCATTTCCCTTAATCATGCATGGGTTAATACTGTGATGTGTGAACTTTTATACCCTGTGTATTGGCGCCAAATGGCAATTTTTCATCACTTAATGCCTCTCTGACACCATCTAGTGGTGACCACATGTATAACTATACAACATTAAAACAGATATATTAAAAACAAAGAAAGAGTTACAAAATTGTTACACTATTGGTACAGAATAATGCTACATGTATAAAACATATTATGTGTGTACATACTGTGTATCTTATTCGAAATTAACCGCTTATTGAGGGTTTTCTACGTTTATCTCAATTTTTCTAGGGTTTATTTTCTAGGTAAGTATTTAGTTTTAAATAGGAATAATTTAGTTAATTTTAGGAATATTATTTCGTTTAATATAAATTATATTTATGTTAGGGGGGTGTTAGGGTTAGGGTTAGAGTTAGGTTTTAGAGGTTAATAACTTTATTATAGTAGCGGCGATGGTGCGGGCGGGAGATTAGGAGTTAATAATTGTAGGTAGGTGGCGGTGATGTTAGGGAGGGCAGATTAGGGGTTAATACTATTTATTATAGTGTTTGCGAGGCAGGAGTGCGGCAGTTTAGGTGTTAATACATTTATTATAGTGGCGGCGAGGTCCGGTCGGAAGATTAGGGGTTAATAAGTGTAGGTAGGTAGCAGCGACGTTGTGGGGGGACAGATTAGAAGTTAATAAATATAATATAGGGGTCGGCGATGTTAGGGGCAGCAGATTAGGGGTTCATAGGGATAATGTAGGTGGCGGCGGTGTCCAGTCGGCAGATTAGGGGTTAAAACTTTTTATTAGAGTGGCAGCGATGTGGGGGGCCTTGGTTTAGGGGTTCATAGGTAGTTTATGGGTGTTAGTGTACTTTATAGCACAGTAGTTAAGAGCTTTATGTTCCGGCGTTAGCCCATAAAGCTCTTAACTACTGACTTTTTTTGGCGTTAGGAGTCTTGTCGGTAGAGGGTCTACCGCTCACTTCTCCCAAGACTCCAAATACCAGCGTTAGGCAGATCCCATTGAAAAGATAGGATACGCAAATGGCGTAAGGGGATCTGCCTGACTCTAAATACCAGCGGGCGGCCAAAAGCAGTGTTAGGACCCCTTAACGCTGCTTTTGACTTCTAACGCAGAGCTCTAAATCTAGGTGAATGTTAAAATGAACAGTTAACGAGAGGGGTCTCCAGAACACAGTCAGACTACTGGTCAGTGCAACCTAATTCTGAAAGATACAACCTGCTTCCCAGGTAGACCTGGAGTGCCGTAGCAACGGCAGATCAGGCCATAGAAATCCAAAGAGCAGCTCACAGAAGACAACAACAGAGGAGGGGGCGCCCTATAGAAAAATAATCACTAGATCTAGTGGTTTAAAACTGTACAATCTTATATCCACACTGTGGAAATATCTCAACCTTAATAGAGAAAGATATCAACCTCATAGAGAAAGAAGGGGTATATATACTAAATAGTAAAGAGTAACTGTACCTCAGTTTGCAATGAGAAGCAGTGTGATAATACAATAGTACAATAGTATATAATAATAAACGGTATACGATGGTATATCAAGCAATCTAAATCATAAGCATATGTTAAGAAATAACCCAATAATGGTAAATTAAAAGTCTCAAAATTGAGTAGCAAGTCTCTGGCGAGAAGATCAAGGCAGCTTCATGAAGCCTGATGAAACAGCTTATTGCTGAGAAACGCGTCGCTTTGTTTTTATTATTTTAATAAAACAATTTTTTATCTTGAACACTTGCTACCATCTTTACTGCTACTTTTATTCCTCTGGTTGAGAGGGAACCATTTCTGGGTTTATCCAGACCACTGGTGTTTTCTGGGTCTATCCTGACCATTGGTCCCTTTGGAGTTCCATCTGTGTCCAGCTGGCCTTTGAATAAGTCTGGTGGGTGACTGCATTGATCCCATCCTGCCTCTATAGCATCAAGGGAGATGCTACAACTAATGTGAGTACCACTCCTTTCTTTTGAAATTGATATACCCGTGTTAAAACAATACTAGGCCATATAGGCACCTGTGTTTCTTCTTATCTCTCTGACACAGACATCAAATCATTACCGGCTGTTGGTCTTCTGGGTGACTGTTATAGATCCCAGACTGTCTCCTTAGCACTGATTGAGGTGCTTCTATAAATGTGAGTTCACTCCCTCATCTATCAAGTTGTTTTTGGACCAAACAATATTGGGCCATGTGGCGCTTCTGTCTTTTCTTGTCTTTGTAGCTCACAGAAGAGCAGGCACTACTCGGTTAGAAAAAAAAGTTTTTAAAAAAAAGTCTGTTTATTGAAACAAGTTAAAAATTGAGTATGTTTGGAGTATGGGGATACTCCATTTTTAACTTGTTTCAATAAACAGACTTTTTTTTAAAAAAAAACTTTTTTTCTAACCGAGTAGTGCCTACTCCTCCGTGTGCTGCTCTTAAAATGAACAGTTATTTGCAAAGCTTTTCATTCACAGGTATCACTAAATAAATCAATCAATTCAAACACTCAATTTTTTTTTAAAAGGAACAGTAAAAGCTTTGAGATTGTAATACAGAATGTTTAAAAAGAATCAAAATTAAACTTTCATGATTCAGGTAGATCAAACAATTTTAAGTTTCCATTATACTTAAGGTATTATAAGATTTACTTAATTCTCTTGGTATTCTTTTTAAGGATCAGCAATGCAATACTGGGAGCTAGCTGAACTCATAAGGTGAGTAGACACACAAAAGAGCGAATATACTTTAAAAGGGAAATTATAAACAGTGCTTCTTTGTTAAAGTAAAGATAAAAAGAAACAGAATCTGTGAAAAAACAAACAATGTACTTGTTTTCCTGAAAAATTAGAACTCAATGTAGCCTCTGCACCCAGTGTGATTAGAGACGTTTTTTTTTTTTGTGTTTTTTTAAACCTAAGTTTTTATTCTGTAAGTTATTGGCATGAACATACCTTTTATATAGTCTATTCACAGCATGGTAGTTTTATGACATTAGGCTAACATAAACCTTTCTGCAAAGGCTCCTCCTTTTAGGGCTGTGACAGTAAGTAATGTCCCTGCACAAATATAGATTAAACAAATAAAAAAAAAGGTCATATCCATTTAAATAGATTAATAATATATTGCAATGATTTCTATTGAGGACAGCAAATCCCCAAATTTTATTTTGTGATTCGGATGGAACATACAATTTTAATCAACTTTGCAATTTATAATTTTTTTTCATTTTCTTGTTATCCTTTGCTGAAGAAACATTAGCCGTAAGCTGAACACATCTAGTTAGCCAATCACAAGAGACAAATGTGTGCAAGCACCAATCAGCAGCTAGCTCCCACTAGTGTAGGATATGTGCGCATTCTTTTTCAACGAGAGGCAGTAAGAGAACAAAGCACATTTTAAAATAGAAGTGAATTTAAAGGTCTATGGGAAACATGCAAGTTTAATTTTGACTTTCCTACCCAGCAGCTGTTAGTGCTTGCTATATTACAACAGTAAAACAGACTGTTTAACATCCCTTTTATGGATACTATCAAACTGAAGATAAATTATATATTGATAGCATACAGAAGTATTTCAGGCCTCCCTTTAATCCCAGGTCAGAATGGTAAATTATGACCTTTTGGCTTGGTAAGGCAATTGATGTAAGTCAATGCTTCTTTAAAGGGATTTGAAACCCAAAAAATTTCTGTCATGATTCAGATACGGCATGCGATTTTAAACAACTTTCCAATTCAAGTTTATCATCAAATGTGCTTTGTTCTCTTGGTATTCTTTGCTGAAAGCTAAAGCTAAGTAGGCTCAAACTGATTTCTAATCTGTTAAAACTCAGTGCATTTTGACATTTTTTCACATTTAGACAGTGATAGTTCATGTGTGCCATATAGGTAACAGTGTGCTCACTCTCTAGTCAGCACTGATTGGGTAAAATGCAAGTTTGTCAAAAGAACTGAGATAAGGGGTTCAGTCTGCAGAGGCTTAGATACAAGGTAATCACAGAGTAAAGTGTATTCATATAACATTGTTGGTTATGCAAAACTGGGGAATGAGTAATAAAGGGATTATCTATCTTTTAACATAATACCAATTCTGGCTTTAAATGTAAGCTTAAAGGGAAACTAAACCCAATTTTATTCTATTATGATTCAGGTAGAGAATATAATTTTAAACAACATTCCAATTTACTTCTATTATCTAATTTGCTTCATTTTTTAGATATCCTTTGTTGAAGAAATAGCATTGCACATGGGTGAGTCAATCACACAAGGCACTTATGTGCAGCCACCAATCAGCAGCTACTGAGCCTATTTAGATATGCTTTTCAGCAAAGCATATCAAGAGAATGAAGCAAATTAGATAATAGAATTAAATTAGAATAAACTTCTAAATACTATCTTTTATGTAACACACAAAAGTATTCCCCTTACCACTGACCCACCAATGTATTAGCTACAAATAAATAACTGTGGTGGTCTATGGTCCAGCAATTTGATACCAGTATGAAAACTTAAAGGGACATGAAACCTAAAAATATTTATTTCATGATTCAGATAAAATATTCATTTGTAAACAATTTTCCAATTTACTTCTATTATCAATGTTGCTTCATTCTCTTGATATTCTTTCCTGAAGAAGCAGCAATGCACTACAAGGAGTTAGCTGAACACATCAGTAAGCCAAGACAAGGTATACTTTTCAACAAAGGAAACCAAAAGAACAAAGCAAAATAGTATACTGTAAAGTTTAAATTGTGTTCTCTAGGGGGGCGTGGCCAAGCAACCATCATGGCCAGCAGCAATTTCTGAAGCTCCACTAAGAGTATGGACAGTTTAGCAGCTATTTGTATATAACCTGCACATCCAAGTTTTTAAACTTTAGATTCGCAATCAAGGTAACACATGGAGCAAGCGGATAATACTTTTTCAGCTCTATACTTAAGAGAAAGTACCTAAATAATTTATCAAGGGCAGTAGAGTCGGCTCAATACCTATCCACTTCTCCCCCTCTGATCGTCCTTAGCACAGCTTTTGGAAATGGAGGAACATCAAAGTAAACAGATTAGAGCTCTAATTAAAAATTTGGAGCATCAGATGGATAACAGTTTTACTAATCTTAAAAATATTATAAGAAACGAGTCTCCTACGCATGGGTTGTACACAGCTAAGATGGCAGCTGAAACGGAAGCTATTGAGCAACATGAGGCACCTAGAGAGAAAGAGGATTGCCAACTTGCTGCGCTAACCTGGATTAGAAGCTGTAATTATAGCATAAACGCTCTGCTAGCTATACAAAGGCCTGTCTTACCACCTGTGAAGAGAACCACCCTGGATAAACATGTTGCTCTGCTGGATCATCCGGTAAAGGAAAACGCAGTACCGGATCCATTTCCAAGACCCCAGCTAGAGAATCCCTGCGACGATGGAGGAAAGTTGTTAGCTCACATGTCTACTCAGCCCCTTGCAGATAAGACCCAGAGAACTTCTGCCCAGATGGAACCTGCACTGAGCCTAATCGAAGAATCGACCCGAGCCGCGCAGCAACTACTAATTAGGCACTCTCCGATTTTACGCTTCTATTCTATATCTGAGGAGAAGACGGCTTCCATACCTTCGTTGCCTGACCGGGGAAGGGTGGCCGACTCCCATGGTTGGGCTCCGGAGCTCCTGAGTTTCCTACATACGGCTGATAAGGAGGGAGCTTTTGGGTTGTTTAAACTGCAGCCAAATAACCCGTTTTCACTGCTGCCTGTTCACTCTACGATCTGGTCACCGCGGATTCCCGGCACAGCTGAGCAGCTCTATACTCAAGCCGGCCATGCTGACTATCGCCTCTTCAAAGCTCGTATTGGGTAGGGGACTCTATATCCTTAGGCGATTGACCTAGCCTCCAAATAGCCTAGGCTTAGATTCACTGGCTGTGGGAACGTTTAATACTGTGACTGTTCATGCTGAGATGACGACCTAACAGTCTGAAATACTCATACAGTTCTATTACTATATCTAATATATGTATCCGAGATTATACCCATCTAGTCATAACTTTATCTTCTGCTATTTCATATGCAGGTTCATGATTCAAGCAGAAAATTTGCAGTTTGTGTTAAGCAATTGTTATATTGTAGGTAAAATTATTAAGCTTATGTGAATGATATATAAATATGGATGTTTCTCACACACTGCTTTTGGTCTGATAGCGGTCACTCTGTTAATAACTTTGTGTAAGTCCCCACTATGAGCCCTGTTATGTTTATTGTGGGGGTTCCTGTTATAATAGCCCCAACATGATCTTTCTTTTTTTCTTATTTATCATTTATTGACCCATATGGGTTTTTGTGGAGCAGAAGTAAGACTTCATCTCAAATGTATCTCACAGGAGCTGTTGAGTACAGCATTTCCCCTAGTTACTAAAATTAGTATGTGACACGCTGCCACCTAACTATACTAGATAACTGTCCTAAGAGACAATATTCTGCAGCTAAGGAGTTAAATTGTGTCAAGGATATAGTATAATCAAGATGTTAAGGGAAATGTTAGTCTGTTGGCTCACTATGTCAATGTTTTCCACTAATACCTACTCCCATTTTGAGGTTAAGTGCCTAGTCTTTAGATAATCTTCTATATTGAATACCTAACTGCAACCTATACTCTACAGATTGTATATATTTGAGCATAATCTTGTATGAGTGTGTTAGACAGCAATTAGCGTAGATAGTCCATATGACCTCATAATGCTGCACCACTTTCTCTGGAGGTCCACTGCAGCAGCAACAGGGTACACATAAGCATCTCTATATTTTTAAGATATTCAATTATAAGGCTTAAATATAGGTAATCTATAGCTTAACTGTTTATTATTGTTTGACTGTCAGTTATCTATCTCACTGCTCACGCATCTAGTTCCTGTATGCTTGGCTCTATCTGGTAACTTAATGGTCTCAGTAACAAATCCCTCACCAGAGGTGCATGGAGTCATATAACTGTTTTTCAATAGCTTTACACCTCAGCTTATATGGTTATTTATTATTAGCTTGCCACGTCCCCCATTCCCCCCCATTTATATTTCGAGCGGCTTTCGCCCGCTGCTATCCCCCCCCCCAACCTTTATTAAGGCCCAAAAGTGGCCTCTCAAATGCCATTCTCCCTTCTCATTCTCCATTAGAATTCTCAGGTCCATAAGTGACCCCCCTCTGAGTAAAGCAGGGAACCCTATCTAATATATAATTAATATATAAAAATGAGGTTTCATTCTTGGCAACTTGTACTATTTAATTCTCATAGTATGCCACTATTTATTATATAAATGAATATTGTGACAATGGTTTATGACATATGATACTTGTCTTAAATGTTCAGGTATGATCTTAAATGTTTTCTTTCAGCTTCATCTTCAAAACTGTTTCCCTCATTGGACCTATGGGTACCTTAGCGAGTAACTAAAGGGACTCTCAACCAGTCTAAAGAGAGACTCAAATTTCTCATGTTTGTTATTGATTGTATTATTACTCTCTTACACAGTGGCTACTTATATGTAAAGGGTATGCAACACCTCTATGAGTGGCAGTTCTAGTGGTATTGTTTTGCATGGTATTGTAATATCATATTCATACTTTGATGTCTGTCAAGCTCTTATTGTATTCAGTTCTAATAACCTCAATAAAAATATTTATTAAAAAAAAAAAAAAAAAAAATTGTGTTCTCTATCTGAATCCCAAAAGAAAATGTTTGTGTTTAATGCCCGTTTAAATAATTTCAAATGTGCAAGGAACCTTTATTGTTGTACAGGGTGACAGACATGCATGTTACAGCAATAAAGGTACTTTGCACATGTCATAAGGAAAAAACTGATACCTGCCTGTACTAACAATTCAGTGGGAGCCTCCCACTGAATTGTTAGTACAGGCAGATAACAGGGAGCTGTGAAAGCAAAGAGGACCCCAAATAGTCATACTGGTTATTGCTTGGTGGTGAGTAGTTTACTCACTGTCTGACCCTGACAAGCTACTCGTCGTAGTACAACTACACACATATCACAGCAGGCAGCTCTGCACAGTCCAGTCATTGCACAATTAATAAGAATATGAGTCCACTTACCTCTTCTCATGCTCTACAGCCTCAGTCTCTTGCAGCAGCAGTAGTGGAGGGAATGGGATGATGGGCCTCAGACACTGCGCAGCCTCACTCAGTCTCTTGCAGTAGTGGAGAGAATGGGATTATGGGCCTCAGACACTGCACAGCCTCACTCAGTCTCTTGCAGTAGTGGAGGGAATGGGATCATGGGCCTCAGACACTGCACAGCCTCACTCAGTCTCTTGCAGTAATGGAGGGAATGGGATGATGGGCCTCAGACACTGCGCAGCCTCACTCAGTCTCTTGCAGTAGTGGAGAGAATGGGATTATGGGCCTCAGACACTGCACAGCCTCACTCAGTCTCTTGCAGTAGTGGAGAGAATGGGATTATGGGCCTCAGACACTGCACAGCCTCACTCAGTCTCTTGCAGTAGTGGAGAGAATGGGATTATGGGCCTCAGACACTGCACAGCCTCACTCAGTCTCTTGCAGTAGTGGAGAGAATGGGATTATGGGCCTCAGACACTGCACAGCCTCACTCAGTCTCTTGCAGTAGTGGAGGGAATGGGATGATGCGCCTCAGACACTGCACAGCCTCACTCAGTCTCTTGCAGTAGTGGAGAGAATGGGATTATGGGCCTCAGACACTGCACAGCCTCACTCAGTCTCTTGCAGTAGTGGAGGGAATGGGATGATGCGCCTCAGACACTGCACAGCCTCACTCAGTCTCTTGCAGTAGTGGAGGGAATGGGATGATGGGCCTCAGACACTGCGCAGCCTCACTCAGTCTCTTGCAGTAGTGGAGGGAATGGGATGATGGGCCTCAGACACTGCACAGCCTCACTCAGTCTCTTGCAGTAGTGGAGAGAATGGGATTATGGGTCTCAGACACTGCACAGCCTCACTCACTCTCTTGCAGTAGTGGAGGGAATGGGATTATGGGTCTCAGACACTGCACAGCCTCACTTAGTCTCTTGCAGTAGTGGAGGGAATGGGATTATGGGTCTCAGACACTGCACAGCCTCACTCAGTCTCTTGCAGTAGTGGAGGGAATGGGATTATGGGCCTCAGACACTGCACAGCCTCACTCAGTCTCTTGCAGTAGTGGAGAGAATGGGATTATGGGCCTTAGACACTGCACAGCCTCACTCAGTCTCTTGCAGTAGTGGAGGGAATGGGATGATGCGCCTCAGACACTGCACAGCCTCACTTAGTCTCTTGCAGTAGTGGAGGGAATGGGATGATGGGCCTCAGACACTGCGCAGCCTCAGTCAGTCTCTTGCAGTAGTGGAGGGAATGGGATGATGCGCCTCAGACACTGCGCAGCCTCAGTCAGTCTCTTGCAGTAGTGGAGGGAATGGGATGATGCGCCTCAGACACTGCGCAGCCTCAGTCAGTCTCTTGCAGTAGTGGAGGGAATGGGATGATGCGCCTCAGACACTGCGCAGCCTCAGTCAGTCTCTTGCAGTAGTGGAGGGAGTGGGATCATGGGCCTCAGACACTGCGCAGCCTCACTCAGTCTCTTGCAGTAGTGGAGGGAATGGGATGATGGGCCTCAGACACTGCACAGCCTCACTCAGTCTCTTGCAGTAGTGGAGGGAATGGGATCATGGGCCTCAGACACTGCACAGCCTCACTCAGTCTCTTGCAGTAATGGAGGGAATGGGATGATGGGCCTCAGACACTGCACAGCCTCAATCAGTCTCTTGCAGTAGTGGAGGGAGTGGGATCATGGGCCTCAGACACTGCGCAGCCTCACTCAGTCTCTTGCAGTAGTGGAGAGAATGGGATTATGGGCCTCAGACACTGCGCAGCCTCACTCAGTCTCTTGCAGTAGTGGAGAGAATGGGATTATGGGCCTCAGACACTGCGCAGCCTCACTTAGTCTCTTGCAGTAGTGGAGGGAATGGGATGATGGGCCTCATCCTCACTCAGTCTCTTGCAGTAGTGGAGAGAATGGGATTATGGGTCTCAGACACTGCACAGCCTCACTCAGTCTCTTGCAGTAGTGGAGGGAATGGGATCATGGGCCTCAGACACTGCGCAGCCTCACTCAGTCTCTTGCAGTAGTGGAGAGAATGGGATTATGGGTCTCAGACACTGCACAGCCTCACTCAGTCTCTTGCAGTAGTGGAGGGAATGGGATTATGGGTCTCAGACACTGCACAGCCTCACTCAGTCTCTTGCAGTAGTGGAGGGAATGGGATTATGGGTCTCAGACACTGCACAGCCTCACTCAGTCTCTTGCAGTAGTGGAGAGAATGGGATTATGGGTCTCAGACACTGCACAGCCTCACTCAGTCTCTTGCAGTAGTGGAGAGAATGGGATTATGGGTCTCAGACACTGCACAGCCTCACTCAGTCTCTTGCAGTAGTGGAGGGAATGGGATGATGGGTCTCAGACACTGCACAACCTATATATGCAGTCTGGAGGAGATCCTCAGTCACATGTTGTGACATGTGTCCACCTCCCTCCTCTTTTCCTAGACACAGCAAATTTCTGGAGGGAAACAGAGTGCCTGCCACTGAACAGGTAGTCAGCTAGGAAGATATAGATTGATGAGTCAGAGAAGCAGGCAGAAAGACAGACAGATACTTGATAGATAGACATAGACAAACAGACACAGGCAGACATACAGATAGATAGATATCTATCTACTGGTTTGCTTCTCCATCTATCTAATCTATCTATCTATCTATCTATCTATCTGTATCTATCTGTGTCTGTTTATATTTCTATCTGTGTCTGCCTGTCCATAACATACATAGATAGACATAGATAGATAGATAGATAGATAGATAGATAGATAGATAGATACAGGTAGGTAGATAGACAGACAGACACACACAGGCAGACATATAGATAGATAGATAGATAGATAGATAGATAGATAGATAGATAGATAGATAGATAGACAGACATTAGATGAATAGACACAGATAGAAATATATACAGACACAGATAGATAGATAGATAGATAGATAGAAAAACAGACAGACAAATGCAGACATATAGATAGGCAGACATAGATAGATGATAGACAGAAACAGGCAGACAGACACAGATAGACAGATAGCCATTAGGTAGACATATAGATAGATAGATTGACAGACAGTTAGATATTAGACAGATATACATTTGATAGGTAGATAGACACACACAGGCAGACATACAGACAAAGATAGATAACTAACCCAGTAGACAGATGATAGCCAGATAGGTAGATGATAGACAGAGAAATAGATAGACACAAACAGTGCAAGATTTGCCACTATATAAGGAATGATTGCACCTGAGCTAATTTACTTTATCTTGATATGTAGTTTGACCTGTTTAGAAAGTGAATTTATAAAAACCATGGTCTATACCAGCTCATAGATTTAACATCATTGTGCTGAGCCTGCGAATATTTTTGTTATTTACACATTTACACTGGAGATCCTCTGGCTCTGAGTCACCCACACCAGGAGAGAGCAGTTAGGAGACAAAGTCAACCCAAATCTAGTCTGACATGAGAGTACAATTTATTGGACCAAATATTTTGAAAAATAATCAAAAACTTCTTTGATTAAATCATGTGAGACAGACTAGAATTTGAGTGGACAGGTTAACTGCTCTCTCCTGGTGTGAACGTTTCTTCTCCTATTAATATTTCTCTTCAGTTCACACCAGGAGAGAGCCGTTAACCTGACTAGGAGACACAGAGTCCACTCAAATTGTCCCTCCCTAGTGTTCCCCTTCCCAGTCACTTCCCAAAGCAGCAAATTTGGATTTTGCTGGCTTACACACCGTTACAGAGGGGCCCACAAGACCGCAGTCTAAGTCTTCACTGACTGCTGCCGGGCCAACGTCACATGACGTTAAGGAACACATTTGATTGGCTTAGATGAAACAGGGGGCTTGAGAGCATAGCCTTCCAGGACTGTTGCTTGGCTGAGCGGAGCTGACGTCATGTGACCTTTTACAGTACACATTTTATTGGCTTATGCTGACTGAGGCTTAAATGTGGCTTGTTGTTAGGTGCAGAGAGTATAGCCTTCCAGGACTGTTGCCGGGCTGAGCGGAGCCTTCGTCACATGACGTTTTGTGGCACACATTTGATTGGCTTTGAATGTCTCACAGGGGGGCTTGTTGTCAAGAGCAGAGCTTAACCTTCCCGGACTGTTGCTGGGCTGAGCCAATGTCACATTTGTCGGCATTGATTGATGTTCGGCGGACATGATACGCTACATCGTATCATGTCCGTCCGCACTGTAATAAATTGGCCCCTAAGTCTAAATTGAAATTTTCCGTCAAAATTAACACTGGTTTGGAGCACTACATGGCAGGAAATAGAGCTGCCATCTAGTGCTTTTGCAAATGGATAAGTTTCTTGGCAAACTTTACAATTCTATTCCGTAGATAATTTATAATATACTTCTATGATCTCTTGGTATGCTCCTAGGTAGGCTCAGATGTGGCAATTTATACACACACACACACATATATATATATGGGTACAAGGGGAAAACAGCGCTAAAAAATTCCTTATCTAAAACATAAAACTATAAATAAGTAGATGTAAAAGTCCAGTGATAAATGTTATTATAAAATCAATGAATCATCAAGTGCAAATAAGTGCAAAATGGTTAAAAGTCCACTCAAATATATTCTTGTAACATACCCCCCAACTGTCCCGATTTTCGCGGGACAGTCCCGATTTTAGGGGTCTGTCCCTCTGTCCCGAGTTGCTAGCCATCTGTCCCGATTTGCCCCAGGCATTTAAAAATTTTTTTTTTTTTTTTTAAATTCTGTTGGTCCCATACTCAGAAGCAGCTGACTTTGCTCTGACAGGGTTAAATACCTGTTAGTTTCCCTGTGGAAAAGGAATGGTGTGTGGGTTAAGCAGGAGTAAGAAGGCTGTATACACTCTGACCACGGGTAATGGTGACCTCTCTAACCTACCTCTGGTAGTGATGATGTCTAACCTTTGGGGATAATATCATGCCTTCAGTTTTATACAATGAGCAGTGCTAATAACAGGGTAATGAACAGTGGCAGCCGCAGACTGCCAGCTAATGTGCTTGCCAACCCCAGGACCCCATAAAATGAATGTAGTGTGTGTGTCTATCTGTATCCATAACTGTGTGTGTGTATCTGTATGTATAAGTTTATGCTATGTAGTGTGTGTGTGTGTGTCTGCATGTATAAGTGTATACTATGTAGTGTGTGTGTATCTGTATGTATAAGTTTATGCTATGTAGTGTGTGTGTGTGTCTGCATGTATAAGTGTATACTATGTAGTGTCTGTGTATCTGCATGTATAAGTGTATGCTATGTAGTGTGTATCTGCATGTATAAGTGTATGCTATGTAATGTGTGTGTGTGCATCTGCATGTATAAGTGTATGCTATGTAGTGTGTGTGTATCTTCATGTGTAAGTGTATGCTATGTAGTGTGTGTGTATCTGCATGTATAAGTGTATGATATGTAGTGTGTGTGTATCTGCATGTATAAGTGTATGCTATGTAGTGTGTATCTGCATGTATAAGTGTATGCTATGTAATGTGTGTGTGTGTGTATCTTCATGTATAAGTGTATGCTATGTAGTGTGTGTGTATCTTCATGTGTAAGTGTATGCTATGTAGTGTGTGTGTATCTGCATGTATAAGTGTATGCTATGTAGTGTGTGTGTATCTTCATGTGTAAGTGTATGCTATGTAGTGTGTGTGTATCTGCATGTATTAGTGTATGCTATGTAGTGTGTGTGTATCTGCATGTATAAGTGTATGCTATGTAGTGTGTATCTGCATGTATAAGTGTATGCTATGTAATGTGTGTGTGTGTATCTTCATGTATAAGTGTATGCTATGTAGTGTGTGTGTATCTTCATGTGTAAGTGTATGCTATGTAGTGTGTGTGTATCTGCATGTATAAGTGTATGCTATGTAGTGTGTGTGTATCTTCATGTGTAAGTGTATGCTATGTAGTGTGTGTGTATCTGCATGTATAAGTGTATGCTATGTAGTGTGTGTGTATCTGCATGTATTAGTGTATGCTATGTAGTGTGTGTGTATCTGCATGTATAAGTGTATGCTATGTAGTGAGTGTGTATCTGCATGTATAAGTGTATACTATGTAGTGTGTGTGTGTATCTGCATGTATAAGTGTATGCTATGTAGTGTGTGTGTATCTGCATGTGTAAGTGTATACTATGTAGTGTGCTACTGTGCATTTTTGCTGACTTTAAAGGCCAGAATCTAGAATATTAATGGGGAATGCAGAGAGCAGTTTTAAAGAATTTATTATGAAATGTCCAATTAAGATAAAAATATTTAGCAATGTGTTTGCAAAGGATAATTAAATACATAGCTCACATAGCTATACCAGTGGTTTGAGCTTGTGTTTGATTTGCTGCCTAAGTGTATTAAAATATATGACTTTATTTAGAATTTTATTTATATTACTTTAATCTTATGATTTTTTAAGCCCCGCATGCCCACCACATTTCAATTTTTTGCCACGGGGGGGGGGGGGGGTGTCCCTCTTTTGAATTTTGAAATGTTGGGAGGTATGTTGTAATGTTAATCCCCTCACCAGAATTTACCTCAATCTAATGAGGTAAATTGCCTCACTGAAAGGGGTAATCAGGTACTGGTACAGGTAAGTCCGGTATGGCGAGGGGTGTCTTTATGATCTCATCCACCTTTTGGAGTATGTAGTAACTAAATAATTCACATCCAGTTGTTTCCTCCCAGGATATTCAAATATGCCATCCATCTCTAGGAGCATGTAGCTGTAATTTTGCCTCCTTTAAAACCTCCAGGCAAGCCTTTTACTGGAACACACTTAAAGTAGCAAGTGCAGAAAGTAAAATAAAGTCCTTTTTCCAGGGCAGTTTTTCATAAATCCACAGAAAGGAAACAAACAGTGCTGCCATCTATTGCTTTTGCAAATGGATAACATTCTTAGCAAACTTTACAATTCTATTCCCTAGATAATTTATAATATACTTCTGTGATCTCTTGGTATGCTCCTAGGTAGGCTCAGATGTGGCAATTTATACACACACACATATATACACAGTATATACATATACTGTATATATATATATATATGTATATATATATATATATATATATATATATATATATATAGGGGGAGTGATGGATGGTAGCGTTATAGGGGCCTATTTAACAAAGGTCGGTCGAACTGGGATCCGGCAGTGCGGATCAGGTCCGACAGACCTCGCTGAATGCGGAGAGCAATACGCTCTCCGTATTCAGCATTGCACCAGCAGTTCTTGTGAGCTGCTGGTGCAACGCTGTTCCATGCAGATTTGCGGCCAATCAGCCGCCAGCACGGAGGTGTCAATCAACCCTATCGTACCCACGATCTCTGTCCGCCTGCTCAGAACAGGCGGACAGGGTTATGGAGCAGCGGTCTTTAGACCGCTGCTTCATAACTGCTGTTTCTGGTGAGCCTGAAGGCTCGCCAGAAACACGGGCACTTAAGCTCCATTTGAAGCTTGATAAATGGGCCTCAAAGACAGAACTTAATCATATACAGTAGTTACTATAACTTAATCATATACAGTAGTTACTATAACTTAATCATATACAGTAGTTACTATATACTTTGCTTACTGTATACACTGGAAGGGTTCTTCCAATCCCCCACAAAATACTGTACAATTCTATGAAAGCACCCACTGTGTCTTACTGTGGGGAATTTTTTCATTACATTTACCCCAGTTTCCTAGAATACAACCAAAATCCTGGAGGTGTCACTGAGATTATCTAAAGGTCTCTAGTCTTGGGATATTCTCTAAAATAAACGTGCCAATACTATAAAGACTCTGTTGAAATTCTCTTAAGGCAGTTTTTTCCCTTAGGTATGTGAAGGAGATATCTACATTACAATACAGCAATACAAAAAAATATCATTTATAAATCATGTAAAACAAGTAATACAACACAGGGACAAATTGTTTTGTCAAATCACATTAAAATTTTAACAAAATTGTAAAAAATTTTTCTGGAAAATCTGCATTTTATGAAAAAATAAAATTTGTACTGAAATTATGCAGGATAAAACATTTAGGGCCAGATTACGAGTGGAGCGCAAATCAACGCTTCTGCTCAAGCATTAATTGCACTAGAAGTGAGCTTTCGCTTGCCGGGTTGCGCTCTTATTATGAAATGAATGTAAGCTGTTTTTGCTCTCGCGCTTACCTGATAAGCACAAAAATCCGAAGTTAGAATATCGAGTGCACCTTCACGTATTTCCCCATTGAAGTCAATGGAGGGAAAAAAGCTAACACTACACTCTCGTGTAAACTCGATCGCATATTCTCATTTGCACAAACCCAACATGAAAACATGAATATTTCACATTCCAATGTTCTTCAAATAACAGAATATTATAAATACATATTTCTACATACATCTGATGTTTGGTACAGTATTTATCTATACCTATATAGATACATGATTATATATAGGAATAGATATGTACAGATATGAAACAATATATATAGGAATATCTATTTAGAAATACTTAGAACATTTTCTGCTATGTGCAGAACATCGGAATGTGAAATATTTACAGTAAATACATAGTTAAAACCTTTATTAAAAATGAATATTGCATAAATATGCTTTAACATGTTGTTATCTACTTAATTGCAAAAGGCTCCAATGCATATACATATATATATATATATATATATATATATAAAACACAGGAATGGACCGCACTCACAGACTGGACTGGGTACACATCCTAAGCCACTGTAAACTCCACAGTCCTGAACAATGACAGACAGGCACAGTTACCTAGCAACCCAAGCAGTTAACCCCTGAGCAGAATGGGTGACAGGCTCGCAGGGAAGCATTACAAACATTATCAACACAACACACAGAAAACCTGGCACTCGCCAGCAGATACACAATAACGTTTAAAAGCAAAACTGAGGGAAGTCAGTTACATTTGGCACCAAAGGATCAAGCCCAGGACCACGTCAAGGTCTCCCCCTTCCTGGGACCCTAAACCAGCACCCACACAATGCATGCTTTCAAACAAACCAACTGGGAACCTCCCAGGGTGACACAGGCTTTTGTAATCTCCCTTATGTAAATACAAAACACAGGAATGGACCGCACTCACAGACTGGACTGGGTACACATCCTAAGCCACTGTAAACTCCACCACAGCCCTGAACAATGACAGACAGCTGCAAAGTTCCCAGCAACCCAGGCAGTTAACCCCTGAGCAGAATAGGTGACAGGCCCGCAGGGAAGCATTATATATATATATATATGTCTTTATATGTGTACATACTGTATGTATTTATATGTCTGTAAATACATATATACACATATAAATAAATCAATACATATGTACACATATATAAACCTTAGCCCCTCCCACCTTTACTAGCCTGCTATGAAGCAACACATGTTTCTGTTTTGTCTTGTAGTGACTGACATGTCTGTGACTGTGGGCCGCGGCCACCCAAGAATACAGCTGTGCGGTGTGTGCTGCTGGCCAGCGCAGGCTTCTAGCCTGCTATGACACAACAAACTATTAATCCGGTGACATGTGCTAGGGCCGGGTGGGTTAAGCAATCATAAGTCGTGCACTGTGCTCAATCTAGTTTAAACAATATATATATATATTTTATTTTTAAATCTTTATTAGTGTGTGTATGTGTGTCTTGCGTGCATGTGAGTGTGTGTATGTGTGGTGTGCATGCATTTGAATGTGTGTATGTGTGGCGAGTACGTGTATGTGTGGTGTGTGCGTGCATGTGAGTGTGTGTATGTGTGGTGTGTGCGCGCGCATGTGAGTGTGTGTATGTGTGGTGTGTGCGCGCATGTGAGTGTGTGTATGTGTGGTGTGTGCGTGCATGTGAGTGGGTGTATGTTTGATGTGCGTGCATGTGAGTGGGACTTTGTGTGGTGTGCGGGATATGAGTGGGTGTATATGGGCTATTAAATAAAAAAAATGGGGGGTGGAGTTGGCTGCTTTGCCTTAAAATGCTTGGGCCTATTTTTGGTCCCAGTCCGGCCCTGATATAGACACATATATTTAGATATGTATATGTATTTATCTCAATGTTGAAGCCCTTTGCCTGCTTTTTTTCTCTCTAACACCTGAGATCTCATATCTTTGTGCCTTTACTTTTGTGTGCAATATTTTTTTTCCATAATTTTTATTAGATGGTGTTATTATGAGTGTAAGTAATATATTTTTGATGTGTTTTGTGCAACTTTTATGTTTTGCGGAGCTCTGAAGTCGCAGTAATTGTTCAACTTTTAATACCAGTGGTAAGCCAGATGAGCACAAACTCCCACGATAAACCCATTGTCACTCGGAAACTACACTTGCAATTTGGCCCTTAATATACACAGTAGAAATTGTAATACAAATACACTACACTACTGCAAAAAAGCTGTAAAAATCATGGTACATTGTTTTGCTTAAAAACTAAAGAAGTAGGTTGAGTGTTCTTTGCTAATGGTAAAATAAGGTTTTCCACCTCGGGTAGTGGGTTGAACAGGGGTGTTCTATGGGCATAGCTGAAAGTTCTCTGCCAGGTCTTTGTGTATTCTCTGCAAATCAAGCTTTTTGTCTCTCAGATTGAAAGGTGGTGAGATGGTGCCAAAATATGCAAAACATTTAATTTTTTCAATTTAACTATATCTGTTTACCTGAATTTTATACAGCCCATCAGAATTTTGGGTAATTCGATAAGTATAGATCAGTCTTCCAGCCCTAAAAAAGAGAAAACCATGTTGTCTGTTTACAATGATGTAATGGCAGAATATTTGTTCACATTTTCCCCAAAATACTGTATGAGCAATGTGCTCAGAGATAATTTAAAATGAATGCATGACATAATGATTTTGCAGTTACATACCTCCCAACAATTGTGGATAGGTATTAGGGATTCAGGAAGTTGAAGGGGGATGTCTCCATTTTGTGGTTGGGGCCATGTCCGGAAGTGCAGGGTCTCTGGTGGATTGTGGGTGGTATCATGGTCATGTCTGACAATCTGTGGGTGTGTCTGACAATATATGGGCATGTCCAAAAATATGTGGGAGTGCCTGGGAAGTATATGGGCATGTCTAAGGGAAAGTCTGCAAATCGGGACATATGTCAGGAAGAACAGAGAATTAAACTGCACTAGCAGATATAATTGGTAAAACCAACAGATTAATTGGGATTTCTCCTATACCCAAATCTACAAATATCTAAGTATGAATAGACAGCTCTTTTCCTAAGAAGGAGCAGAAACCGTCAGTATCTGTGGCGCTAACAAAAGCTTAAAACCAACTAATATATGGCTCGTGAAGGATTCAATTATATATTATATTCTGTAGTACCAAGCATTTACAAAGTAAAAAGTTTAATCATAAAAAATTTATAAAAAAATATATCAGCTCAAATATAGGACACAAATCACTGCGGTAAAACAATTGATACAATACATAAACAACTGGTTAAAAACAAGAATTTACAAAAATAGAACTGCTCTTGAGTGCTCTTGGGTATTGAGAACTAAGGGGATGTGTAGCAAACACTTGTGCTCCGTAGAACAATACGCCAATATACCCAAATCAAATGTAAACAGTCTCCACGCAATATTGAACAACAAAAGTTTCACCGGAAGGTGTTTGGAGTCGTTCCTCTATCCAGATGTAAGGGACGGTAAGTTTGTCTCGCTTAGATGCT
The DNA here is from genome assembly GCF_027579735.1 of Bombina bombina. Taxonomy (NCBI): domain Eukaryota; kingdom Metazoa; phylum Chordata; class Amphibia; order Anura; family Bombinatoridae; genus Bombina; species Bombina bombina. The sequence continues at coordinate 718,163,180 of NC_069501.1, read as the reverse complement.
TGTCTCCTTAGAATCACCGCAAATGGCAGTTTCAACTTTTCCGTCTGTAGTTCAAACAGTAACTACAGATCGCTGGACAGGTCAAACTTAGGAAAAGAGCTGTCTATTCTTACTTAAATTGGGACATATGGCTGTCTCAGAGGTACAGCAGGACAAAACTCGGAATAAGGTACTGTCCTTATCAAATAGGGACAGTTGGGAGGTCTGCATTTATAAATATTAATGGTTACCATGGCATGTGCAAATTAAAAAAAAATAATGTAAACCCTTATGCAACAGGACAAAGCCAAAGGGAAAAAAAACTAAAGATCTCTTAGACCTTAAAAGGCCATTATAGTTAAAAAAAAAATGACATGCTCTCATTTGTTAGAGCATTTCATTTTAATACTATCAACCCTGCACATCTATGTGTTTGACCCCTGCAAATGGCTTAAATGGACAGTAAACACCTTATAATTAGGATACATTCATGTAGTGCTATAGTTTCTGGAAAATAATAATATACGAGCCAAGTCTTAAATATATAACATATATTCTGTTCCAGATGAAAAGTTATCAGCATTTTGTTTTACAAAATTACCCATTAAAGACAATCGCGATTTCACTAGCGCAATCATCATTTATGCTTCAATCCTTGCAGCAGGTTGTGGTTAACTGTTTTCCTAAACAAAAAAGTTGCCAAAAGCACTTCAAAAATACCTTACAAAATACAGTTAGACTAATATTAACACTGCCTAATAAAAATTATTTTTTTAAAAATTGTACAAAAAAGTTATAAGGGCTCAAGGATATGAGATCTCATTGTAAGAAAAAAAAGGCAGGCAAACGGCTTTAACATTGAAACACATATACATACACATTGCTAAATATGTATTTGTCTGTATATATATATATATATATATATATATATATATATATATATGTGTGTGTGTGTACATATATATTAATGTATTTATATGTGTATATATGTATTTACAGTCATCTATACACATATAAAAACATCAATATATAGTGCATTATAGATAGTGCATTAGAGCCCATTGTCATTAAGTAGATGAAACATTATAAAACATATTTATGCAATATTCATATTTAATAAAAGTTTTTAACTATGTATTTACTGTAAATGTTTGACATTTGCTAATGCGAATATGCTATGTTGTTTGCACGATGGGTGTTAGGTTTGTCAACAAAAAAAAAATTCTCCATGGACTGTTATGGGGAATGCGAAAATGTGATGGTGTTTGCGCGATCTTTTGGTGTTAGTTTTTATTTTTCTTCATTTATTTCTATGGGGGAATACATGCACGCACACACGAGAACTTAAGTTAGGATTTTTGTGCTATTTGTAATATGAACGCAACCTGACTAACACAAAAAGCTTAACTCTAGTGGAATAATAAATAATTAAAAAATGTTCTAACAAACCTTCCAGGGCATGCAACATCTTACAAAGAAAACAAATTCCCTGCGACTCACCAAGATAGCTCAAGCTATGAAAAGTCTATTCTTATATATAAAGTTTCCAAGACCAAAACAGTAAAATACTACATTTAAAAAAAAAAAATGACATCATGCTTGTCTAATGTAATTTTTAAGCATAACTCTTTTGCTCCACAATGAATGAACTTTTTGTGTACAACTGAAAATATATTACATATTTTCTATCAGTGCTTACATTTATGGCAAAACCTTTAATTTATTATACTTCATTAATATCCAGGTATGCTCAAATTAATACTTGAGGCACCAAGTAACCTTAACATTTGTAAAATGATACAACATATATTTATTTTCATGTACAGGTATAATATATATCAAATGTATTTCTTCAATGAATTTAAAATCCAGATAACTGTCTCATTTAGCATTTATGTATATCTTTAAATATCCATTTTTATTCTACAATGAATTCTGAACGCATGACTCAATACATACAGTATATACACAAAATAATATAAATTTGTATTATATAGGTATAATATTCCATGGTACTGTACTTACAAGATGCAAAGGCAGTAAGCTTTTCTAACTGTTTCACTGTCCCTTAACAAAAAGCTTCCGTTTTTCCCTTGACTTATCAAGATATTTTCACACTCTTCCTTACTTATTTTTCCATGATAAAATGGAAGTTCCATTTTGGTAAATCAAACAGCAGTATTAGATCAAGGTACGGTAAGATTTTACTGCAACATATATTTATCAGCATAAAAATAGATATGAAGATTTCAGAGAAAACAGTCACACTATAAACAGGAAGTCTAAAGTAACCACAATAATGTCCTGCATTTTGGCCAATGATTAAAAGATAACTATAGATCGTACCCTTGAATTTATAGTTTATAAATCTAAGAGGTGTTATATCCTAAGAAACTACAAAAATATACTGTTTTTAGTAGACGTGTCTTAAAAGAGATTTGATAAATAAGAAATCTTACAATTAAAATAGGACATATTATTCCAGTTGTTATATGATATAAAACATTCATTGGGCCCATGCTAAAAGCTGTTAGTACCGTCGTAACTGTATGTTCATGACAACAAAGGTACATATACGGTATATGGCACAAAGTTAACCCTTAAGCATCTGATTGAAATTAGTGTATATTTGAAGGCGGTACCAGGGAACCATTCTTGTAATTGGTGCAAGTTGTATGCACATAAATTAAAGACACATAATTATAAATATGGAAGAAATAGCAAATAGTGTCAGTTGCGGGGCCAGGGGCGTCACTCCCCTGAGGAAGCCACCTATACGGGCTTCAAGCTGTGTACTTGTTACACAGTATATAATTGTATAAATTGCCTTCACACTTCTCATGTAGAACAATAGGAGTGATATATGTACTTTACTGTCCATGCCAAATGGCCTATGTTGGCATGACTACAAGAGAGGTAAGAACACGTATTCTAGAACATACTTATAATATCAAAAATGCCCAGAGAGATCAGAACAGAGGCAAAAAAATTACCTCAGTTGCTAAACATTTTCTATTACATCATAATAGCGCTTCTCAAGGTCTAAAATATACAGTGATTCAAAAGGCATCCCTTGGCATTTGGGGTGATAACATTGAAAGAGTTTTGTTAAAAATGGAATGAAAAGGGGATTTATTTATTAAATGCAGTAAAACCCAATGGAATGAATGACTATAACAACTTATTTGTATATTTATAATACAACTGTCAATCATTCTTCTTTGAGACACCTAGCATAGCACAATTCTAGCAGTGTTTTTCTTTCTTTCTTTTTATGAGGAAGTATTCTTCTTGTAACTATATGTATTATCACTTACATGCTTGTAATATATACCAATATTCATTGGTAAACACTCTCTCATAAGGTTTTGTTCTTTCTAAACACGATTTTATTAGTTTAAAATCAGGTGTATAAACTTTATTGACACTTCACTTTAAAAATTCACGATGAAATCTTAATTTCCATATCAAATCTTCTGTATAGAACCCCTTCTTTTTACCACAATATAAAATTTATCAAGCAAGCTTCTTTCATTAACTTATTTTGCTCATTATTAATGTAATTTATTAAGGTTTTATTTTGGCACATTGCATTTTATTTATTTAAATTACATTGTTATTCCAAGTGACATCAGTCACATATATATTATCACACTTTTTTGGGTACTAGCACTGTATTAATATGAGTTTGTGATTTTAATTAAAGGGCACGAGATATTTATGCACAACTACGACTATATATAACGTTTTTAGGAATAATAAATTCTATAACTGACATTCTGTCTCTGATTCTTAAGTGACAGTAATTACTATGTACATATATTAACTAACACAGCCTTGTATTAGTATCGAGATATTCTCTCTTAAACATTCATTCCATTTTTATATCCACTGGGTGAAACATCGAGCACTTCACTGTATTGATTATCTTCTTTGTGTAGTAGGTTCAGTAGGTTCATTAGAAAGTGAGATTACCGGATTATGACAATCAACAGAAACATCTATTGTAATTGTCATAATTATATACACAATTATGTATCGAGTGGTATGACTTCCTACATATTACACAAATAAAATGATGTCAGTTATTTAATGCATCTATATGATTCTAAAGTTGCTCTTGCAATCTTTATGCCAATATCAATGTTTGTTTACCCGATATTATGATCATCCAATCAGCCATGTACAATATTACACACCCTTTTTGGTCATGACCAAATTGAATTTGAATTGGTTGGAGTAGCAGAAGAGCCGTGTCCTCTCATACACCCCCCCCCCATTTGCTTACGAGTTCTTAACACGTCAGAGTGTGTCAGACTGAGTGACGGGCGTAGAAAACAATCAAGGACTAACGTCACTGTAACATCCTCCAATTACGTTAGTCAGGTGGGCGAATAAGCTCAATAAATAACGCAGTGTAGCAGCGGCCCGCACCCCCTCTGAGGAAGCGTTCTGTGAAACGCGCATCAGGGGTCCAACAGGAGTAGCCGTGTCTCTCCTGGTTGCCTTTTTTTAATCTGCTTATCTGGTTAAATAATATGCTTTAAAAATGTTTTGATAGTACGCTCACTTGCAACCATCAGTCTTAGCTATTATTGGTTAAATGTAATTCAGCCCTTGGATTGTAAGGGCTTAGCTTACTTCAGCATAATATTGACTGTGGGCTGATATGTACGATTATTGATATTCAGCAGACTTGTTCTATTTATTAACCAGGTTCAAGTGTTTTTAAATTACCAGCCTTTGCTACAGTATGTGTGTGTGTTCCTAGTTTACTTAATAAAGACTATAATGTATGAATTAAATGGAACTTTTAATACCATAAGAATTATCCAAATCACATTATATTCTTTGAGTTAAGACTCATTGCATAATTGTGGAGATCTTTGCTACAAACATTGTTGTATTTCTTTATACAATTAGTTTATCTAGTTGTTTTGTACAGTATATAATACCAGGAATGAGGGGGCGCTCTAAAGCACTATATATATATATATATATATATATATATATATATATATATATATATAGTGTGATAAGAAAAAGCTTCAGTATAATCTTAAAGACCAATTTGTAAAATAACATATATAGCATATATAAAATATGTATTAATGTAGCATATTATGCAAACCATATAATTCAACGATCATAGATGCATTGAGGTAGTCCTAACAAAGAGTCACAATTAGGGTATCAGATTAGTGGTGGTGTGGTAAATCCAATCTAGCCAAATAATCCAACTTTGAATATGGGGCACAGGTGCATGGCTGCTCTCCTCCTCACAGACTTGTCCGGAAGTAACTACAGAGAAAAGAGATAACAGAGGGGCGCCTCATGTGTGCAACTGTGCATCAGTGTGTCAGAATGAGTCAGTCAAAATAGACAAAGCCAAATGGGTACTTACATTATGTACTGGTAGAAGCAGGCTGGTAACTTGGGGTGTACCAGCTAGCCCTCTCCAGGTGAAGTTCAAACAGCGCAGGGGGGTCCTGCCACACTCAGTGTGTAGTAGATACTAATGAAAAAGGTCAGAAGCAGTGGCTATATTGCTCAAGAAGGTGCTGAACCAAAGCTTGTATAAAACAAGTTTATTTATTTAAAAGCAGATTAAAAACAGTAACAAGCAATGGTTACATATAATGCAACGCGTTTCTCAGCCTTAGCATCGGCTGTTTCATCAGGCATAAAACACCTTCCAACTGACATGCTATTTAAACCATATCTGACCAATGGTGAACAAATACACACCCATAATGGGCGTGTGAAGTTTCATACATCATTAATTAGTTAATTGACAACACACAATAATCTTGTAGTTAGAATAGATACAAGACAGTGCTATACAAAGCTATGCTATAATAGCTGCAGCATAAATTAAATCCCAGCATTACAATCTTAATAAAGCAATACCATACAATGTTATATCTTGTTAGCTATAGCATGGAATATAGTCATAATGCTGCTTATATAATATATGTCTGTGCACAAATATACAACAAATATGCAACAAAAGAACTGTTGCTTATGGGGGTTACTGGGGGTGCTTATGGGATTTACAGTGGGAGCTGATGGGGCTTATGTAGGTTAAAGAGGGGGTACTTATGGGGTTACAGGGAGTGCTGATGGGGCTTATGTAGGGTAAAGAGGGGGTACTTATGAGGGTTACAGGGGGTGCTTATGGGTGTTACAGTGGGAGCTGATGGGGCTTATGTAGGTTACAGAGGGGGTGCTTATGGGGGTTACAGGGAGTGATGATGGGGCTTATGTAGGTTAAAGAAGGGGTGCTTGTGGGGGCTAAGTTGGGAGTGGATGGGGCTTATGTAGATTACAGAGGGGGTACTTATGCGGGTTACAGGGGTACTTATGTGGGTTACAGTGGGAACTGGTGGGGCTTATGTAGGTTACAGAGGGGGTGCTTATGGGGGATACACGGGGTGCTGATGGGACTAATGTAGGTTACAGAGGGGGTGCTTATGGGGGTTACAGGGAGTGATGATGGGGCTTATGTAGGTTAAAGAGGGGGTGCTTGTGGGGGTTACAGTGGGAGCTGATGGGGCTTATGTAGGTTACAGAGGGGGTACTTATGGGGGTTACAGGGGGTGCTTATGGGTGTTACAGTGGGAGCTGATGGGTCTTATGTAGGTTACAGAGGGGGTGCTTATGGGGGATACAGGGGGTGCTGATGGGGCTTATGTAGGTTACAGTGGGGGCTTATGGGGGTTACAGGGGTGCTCATGGGGGTTACAGGGGGAGCTGATGGGGCTTATGTAGGTTACAGAGGGGGTGCTATGGGGGATACAGGGGCTGCTTATAGGCATTACAGTCGGAGCTGATGGGGCTTATGTAGGTTACCCCTCTGTAACCTACATAACCCCCAGGCCCCCCTTCTGTAACCCCCATATGGACCCCCTCTTTAACCTACATAAGCCCTATCAGCACCCCCTGTAACCCCCATAAGAACCCCCTCTTTATCCAACATAAGCCCCAGCTCCCCCCTGTAACCCCCATAAGCACCCCCTCTTTAACCTACACAAGCCCCATCAGCACCCCCTGTAACCCCTCTTTAACCTACATATGCCCCATCAGCATCCCCTGTAACCCCCATAAGCACCCCCTCTGTAACCTACATAAGCTCCATCAGCCTTGATCTATAGCCTTACATATTTAATTATATATTTAATTATTATTATTTTGTTTGCAGAGTCAGCACACAGAAACAAGAATTGCAGCCAAGAACAATTTGATATTATTTAATATTTTGATACTATTTCATATTATTCACAAATAAACTAGACTATATTTTTCATATAATGGCCAAGATGACATATATGGTGTAGGTTTCAGCGCAACTGCTGAAACCCATGCCGCCCGTAAATTCACCTCGCACATCGGATGAATCACATATATGGCGCCAGCAGATCATATACTGTCATAAGTCGGATAAACCGGCGACATTCAGAAATGTGCGGAAATAGACATTTCTGTAGTCGCCAGTGACTTACGGCAGTTTATGAACTGCCGGCGCCTAAGAAAAAAAAAAGTTTAATTGCCCATAAAAGTCTAACCTGCCTCCAAAAAATTAACCCGACTCGTCAAAAAACCCTATATCCGCCATCCCCCCACATCACAACTAATAATAAAATGTATTAACCTCTAAACCGTCATCCCCCCACAAGGCAATCTACCTATTTAAACTATTAACCCCTAATCCACCAACCCCCACATCACAAACTAGCTAATAAAATGTATTAACCCCTAATTTGCCATCCCCCCCACAATGCAAAGTACCTATCAACACTAATAACCCCTAAACTGCCATCCCCCCACAACGCAAAGTACCTAATTACCCTATTAACCCCTAATCTGCCAAACCCCCTCATCGCAAACTACCTATTAAAACTATTAACCCCTAATCCGCCAACCCCCCACAACGCAATCTACCTAATTAACCTACTAACCCATAATCCACTATCCCCCACAATGCAAAGTATTAATCTAATTACTAGGCTCCCTAACCTAAAACCCCCTAAATTAATCCCAATTCACTACAATTACATAAAATAAAAAAAAGAATACCTTTAAAAATGAATAAAAACATGTACTTATGCATTTATACTTTGTACTATTGTGGGATGTTTTGTCCCTGGTTGTATTTCCTTCCTAAATAAAGAATAATATTTAAAAAAAAAATGAATAAAAATAAAAAATCTTTACATAAAAAACCCCTTTAAGTTTACATTAAAAAAGGGGGAAAAAAGCCCTAATCTAAAAAAAAACAAAAAACAGCCCAAATCAGCTAATAGGATTTAAGTAGCTCTCCTATTGAAATGTTCAACCAATAGGAATGCAAGGTATCCCAATATAAAAGGAGTGCCTTGCATTTATTCTTCAGTGTGCGACGGACGATCGCATTAAGAGGAGCCTCCACGTCGGATGTCTGAGCCGCCGCCGTTCTTGCTCCGCGCTGCCTTCACTCCATGTCACTGGGCTGAAGAAAGAAGATGGCTCCGCACTGGATAAAGATGGAGACACCTGGAAGAAGACCTTCACCACCGGACTTCAGGAATGGTGAGTAACTATGTCGGGGTTAGGGGGGTTTTTTTGGGTGGATTTTTTTTTTTAGATTAGGGCTTTTTTATTTTAATGGGCACTAAAGAGCTGATTGCCCTTACAAATGCCTCTTTAGGGGCAATGGGTAGCTTAGGTTTTTTTAGAGTTAGGTCTTTTTTATTGTGGGGGTTTTACTGTTAGGGGGTAATTTGTATTTTTTCAATGTAAAAGAAGCTATTGGTAGTTTAGTGTTAGAATAGTTTTTTTTATTTTGGAGTGTCTTTTTTGTTTTTATAGGTTTACATTTTTTATTTTGGATAATTTCGTTTATTTTTTTCTGTAATCTTAGATTTTTTTTATTTTTTGTAATATTAGATTTTTTTATTTTAATTTAATCTTAGGGTTTTTATGTAAATTTAGATTTTTTTTAATGTAAAGATAGGATTTTTTATTTTTGGTAGTTTTTATTATTTTTTTAAAAAAAATTATTAATTTTTAAAGGTAGTCTTTTTTTTATTTTATGTAATTGTAGTTAATTGGGGTTAATTTAGGTGTTAGGTAAGGGGGTTTAGTGATTAGATTAGATACTTGATTACAGGCAAAAGAGCAGAATTCTTTGGGGCATGCCCCGCAAAAGGCCCTTTTAAGGGCTGGTAAGGTAAAAGAGCTGCAAAATATTTATTTTAGAATAGGGTAGGGCATTTTTTTATTTTGTGGGGCTTTGTTATTTTTTTAGGGGGCTTAGAGTAGGTGTAATTAGTTTAAAATTCTTAAAATTCTTGTAATTATTTATTATTATATATATATTATTTTTTGTAATTTAGTGTTTGTTTTTTTGTAATTTAGTGTTTGTTTTTTTGTAGTTTAGTTGATTTAATTGTAGATAATTGTAGGTAGTTTATTTAATTAATTTATTGATAGTGTAGTGTTAGGTTTAATTGTAACTTAGGTTAGGATTTATTTTACAGGTAATTTTGTATTTCTTTTAGCTAGGTAGCTATTAAATAGTTATTAACTATTTAATAGCTATTGTACCTAGTTAAAATAAATACAAAGTTGCCTGTAAAATAAATATAAATCCTAAAATAGCTACAATATAATTATTATTTATATTGTAGCTATATTAGAGTTTATTTTACGGGTAAGTATTTAGCTTTAAATAGGAATAATTTATTTAATAAGAATTATTTTATTTCGTTAGATAAAAATTATATTTATCTTAGGGGGGTGTTAGTGTTAGGGTTAGACTTAGCTTTAGGGGTTAATACATTTATTAGAGTAGCGGTGAGGTTCGGTCGGCAGATTAGGGGTTAATAATTGTAGGTAGGTAGCGGCGACGTTGGGGGGGCAGATTAGGGGTTAATAAATATTATGTAGGTGTCGGCGGTATAAGGGGCAGCAGATTAAGGGTACATAGGGACAATGTAGGTGGCGGCGGTGTGCGGTCGGCAGATTAGGGGTTAAAAAAATGTAATAGAGTGGCGGCGATGTGGGGGGGCCTCGATTTAGGGGTACATAGGTAGTTTATGGGTGTTAGTGTACTTTAGAGCACAGTAGTTAAGAGCTTTATGAACCGGCGTTAGCCCAGAAAGCTCTTAACTTCTGGCTTTTCTCTGCGGCTGGAATCTTGTCGTTAGATTTCTAACGCTCACTTCAGTCAAGACTCTAAATACCGGCATTAGAAAGATCCCATTGAAAAGATAGGATATGCAAATGGCATAGGGGGATCTGCGTTATGGAAAAGTCACGGCTGGAAAGTGAGCGTTAGACCCTTACCTACAAGACTCTAAATACCAGCGGTAGGACAAAACCAGCATTAGGACCCCCTAACGCTGGTTTTGACGCCTAACGCAGAACTCTAAATCTAGGCGTTTGTGATTTGGGGGTTGATGGATTAACGGTTAATACATTTATTAGTTATTAATGTGGGGGGATGGTGGTTGAGAGGTACATATAGCTCATGCGTTAGGTGTTTGTTAAGACTTCTAGGGAGTTACGGTACTTTCATATTCGCTAGATCCATATAAAAATAGCTGACAGCGGCTTTTGCGGGCAACGCCGCATTTGTGATCGGGCCCAATGTGTGTTTTTTATTAAATAGTGTAAGTCTCCTAAGGCAGAAAATTATTATACAAATACTTCTTACCTTCTATTAAAACATCTACAGAAAATAAACATATGTGCTTTTTGCGCCAATTATAATAGCATATGCTACAATAACATATTAAAATGATTGTTTTCTTTGGACATTTCCTACCCTCTTAAATAAATCTATACATTGTCATATTTACTAAAGTGACAAACAAATGTATAATTTTAGAAATTACACTGTCTCTTTAAACACATAAAAATCAGTTGTCACTTAGATACTAGGTATTTACATAGTGCAGACTTCTTAGTGTTATGTACACAATGTTATCTGAAACGGAAGAAGCAATAACACCCTGTGGAGTACTGAAACATAGAAGTTTGTGCACAATTATAATAGTTTTTGCACATTGTGTAAGCGCTCTATATATGTCAGCATATAAATGTGCAATTTCAGGATGCATCTATAAACTGGAATATTGAACATCATAATTTAAAATATACTTTGCTCATCCGCAATGGTAATATATTAGCATAAAACAAGGAAACGCAAAGTGCTCTATAACAGGTGTTTGTTTGAAACCTACTGAGCAGATCCATCATGTTTATGACATAATCACAATGTGCACACATTCATTTTATTTTTTTTAGCCAACATGCGATTGCTCTATGTAATGAGTTCAGTAGCAGCATTTACGGAGCACTTAGGAGTACACATTATTCAAAACAAGGAAAAAGTTATAGTAGAGTCCAAAGCCAATGTCAAGTTACGTCAGCCCATAGAACCACTTGGGATGGTAGGGGCATTTAAAAGCTGTAAGGTGAGACCTCAAATGACCTGCTTTAGCAAACAATAGTGTCACTGTCGCAATGACTGAGAGTCCCTTATTAAAGAGTAATTCGGTACTCAAAAAGCAGCACAGCGGGCATAAGGCTATTAACACGCCAGTGCTGATAGATGCCAGAGTCCAGACAATCAGCATGAAAGCCGCCCCTGTTAAGCACTAACAGAAAAGGACATAAGCAGTCAATGCTTCACTCACCCCACAGCATACTGCACATAGCCGGCTCTGTTGTACTCACGATAGGTAGGCTGCAATGATCCATGTTCCCAAAACAGCAGGGGGTAAGAAAAAAGGGGGGTTCATAGCAGTAACAGGCCTCAATAACCACGTGGTATCCCGGCAGCCAATTACTCCCAAAACTTGGTCCGCATCATCTGATAGCCAACGTCACATACTTAGGAGTATCCTTCAAAGTTAGAAAGGCACAGCTGACTAAAGGCTATAATGTGGAGTGGAATCCATGTAATCCACAGAGTAATCTAAGAAAAAGAGTTCCCAGAGCCTCAGAAGTCAAGATACAAAATCCAGCTTTATTTGAACAACGTTAAAAACAGGAGGAAACTTAGTGAAATCATGGTCACAACAGTCTGACAGGTTTCGGTCTTTGTACCGTAATCATAGACTAAGGGTGCACATGTGTGTCTAACAACTTAAACATTCTAAAAATCGTTGATTGGTTAAAAAAAAATAGGCCATGAATTAACACATTGTAGTCCAAATCTTAGTGGGAGAATCAAGAACAAGCATTATTCATAAGCAAAATCAACTTATATCTTAAATCTATATAATATTAGCATTAAACATAACATAGTTGAAAATGCAAGAACAAGCTCTTGGGAGAACATAATTCATACAGGATAAATGAGTAGATTATTTTGTCATCAGACAGTCCGACAAGGGAGGGAGCGTAGTGGTGATATATTTACAATTTCCTCATCATTTGATCTGCTGGCCAAGTTGAGGCTAAGGGTTTTGTTGATTATCTTAATCAGAATGAGCTAGGGCTCCAATTCTCTTTTGAAAGGAATAAAAGAGATAAAAACTTTTACAGGAAATGTGGCAAATGGAAATATTGTCTCTACTCTCTTCAGAAAAACGATTTATTGTAACAGTTTACTTCATGCTCGCAGTAACCATCCCAGGCATGTTTTCAAAGGCATTGCAAAAGGTTAAATGTATGCGTGTGAAACATAACTGTACCATGGAAAAATATTTTTTTGGATGAGAGTAAAGATCTGAATAATAGATTAAAGAAAAAGGGGGTACCCGAAAAAACTAGTTGACAAAGCATTTTTTGAAGTTTCTCAAATGGATAGGTAGCATTCTGGTAGGTAGACAAAGTCAACCCTTGAGCGATTTGCCAACTGATCATGAGATGCCAAAATTTGTTACTACATATTCAAACCAGTATTAGCAGGTATGTAATGTTATTAAAAAGAACGTACCCATATTGATGAGTGACAAAAAGCGGAGAGATATTGTAGAAGGAGGATGTAAGTTTGTTTCTAGAAGGAATGTCTCTCTAGGTAACATTCGGACACCGAGTCTTCTGAAGGCTAAGAAGTCAGGCAGTTCTCGGCTACGCTTTAATGGGACCTTTAGGTGTGGCAGGAGATCTTGCAAATATTGCGACCATGTATTTCTGTCTGATGTCTTTAGCTCTAGGTCATCTGCTGAGGTTTTTTCAACAAAAGGTTGTGTTAACTGTAGGAGTACCTTTGTGATGTATCTGGCTGAATGTACTTCCTGTTCAAGACAATATGTGGTTAGAACCACCAGAGATGTTGGCACACCTATAAGGGAACACCTCTCTTATATCTCAGGGGAGAGGGCTTGTTCAGCCCTGTCACAACATTTTATTCAGATACACCATAAGAATGTAAGCACCTTCAGATGGCAAGCCATAGAGCAGGTTTTCAAGCCACCAAGAGGGGGGAACACATTTTTGACTCTGTGTAGACAAGAGACCTATTGGATTTTTAAGTTAAAAATCCTGGTACCCGGGGGGCGGAGCCAGCGCTCATGAGAGATGGCCGCACTATAGGTGAGCTCCATAGCTCCAGCTCAATATAAATAAAATAAAGCATATGAGAATGCGATCATTCTTCACTGAAGACATGGGCATGAATTATTCTAACTCAGCAAAAACAGCTAATCAGCCGAACGCTAATCGAATTATTCTACAGAGCGCTAAGTGCCTTTGTTACCGGATGGACATTGCGGCCTGCTAAGCTACTGGAAACAGACCTGCAATAGAGATTGTGGCACAGGTTCAGCATGGTGACGGAGCGATCAGTAAAATAAACAGCCATGCTGACATGGGGTAAGGCAGTCAGAACATAAAAAATATGTGTATACTCTGGGAAAATATATGAGTTGATTATGTCCTAATACATATGAAAAAAATCTTTTAACAAATGATAGGTAAATGATCTCTCAGAAAGAGAGGAAAACGGGGCAGGGGGCTACACAAAACCAAAAGACAAAAGGATGAGATAAATGCCACAAATAAAACAAATGGTATCGGATCTGTAATGATCTTCTGGAAGATATTAATACATACAAAAAAAGAAAAATAAACCCCACTACAATATATCAATGGGAACTAAAAAGACTACTGGACAAATATAAACAAGTTGCGGTATTAAATGAGAAAGAATATGCTTATCTTCTAATAAAATTTCCTATTATTCCAGTATTCTACATACTCCCGAAGATACATAAAAGCATACAAAATACCCCCGGCAGACCAATAGTGTCAGGGATAGATTCTATCACTTCCAATATGTCCCAGTATATAGACATTTATTTGCAAAAATACGTTAGATCATTAGACTCCTACTTAAAAGATTCAACTGAAGTTTTAAAGATATTGAAAAATGTTAAATGGGAAGAAGGTATGTGGTTAATCAGTTGTGATGTAACTTCATTATATACATGTATAAGGTATGAGGATGGCATAAATGCCGTTAGGTCCTTTCTACTAGAAGACAAAGAAATCAGAGCAGTACAACGAGAATTTATATTGGAGGGAATAAAATTTATCCTAACACATAATTATTTTTTATTTGAAAAATACTTCTATGAACAAACTGTGTGGAACAGCAATGGGGACTAGGTTTGCCCCCAGCTATGCAAATCTATTCATGGGCTTCTGGGAATCTAGTTTCTGGAAGGAGGCTGAGGTGGGGGCAAACCTAGTCCTCTATAAGAGATACATAGACGATGTCTTGATAATATGGAACGGCTCAGACACATCATTTAACAAAATTTTTGAAAGAATGAATTTAAACAACCTAAACATTAGATTCACTAAGGAAATGAGTCAGGAACATATCACGTTTTTAGATTTAGACATCCGGATTGAAAACAATAAGATACATACAAAGACATTTTTCAAACCTGTTGACTGCAATATCTTCATACATTCTACAAGCTGTCGCCATACTAATTGGAAGGCTAATATACCAGTAGGCCAAATGTTAAGAATAAAGAAAAATTGCAGTAAATATGAGGATTTCATTCAACAATCTGAAATTTTAAAAAATAAATTTTTAGAAAGAGGGTATGACAGCGATAAAATAGAGGAAAAAAGACTGTGAATGTCAATAGAGATGATCTCCTACAACCAAAATCAAAAGAGACAAGGATATGTACTAATCTAAGAGTCCCATATATAACTAAATACAATTCAAATCATAAACTACTTGAGAACATCTTCCACAAACATTGGCACATTTTGAAGCAAGATAATCGTATAGGTGAACAGTTATCTGACCGCCCCCATTTTGTGTATAGAAAAACAAATAATTTAAAGAGTATATTAGCACCCACTGTATGTAATTCCAAAAAGAGATCAAATAAAGACCTGTTGGGTAATGATTTAAGAGGATTTTATCCCTGTAATCTTTGTAAATCGTGCAGATATTCCAAAAAAACAACTTGTTTTACCTCATCATCAACAGGGAAACAATTTAAAATTAATGAGCTAATTAGATGTACTGATAAAAATATTGTTTATTTAATACAATGTAAATGTGGGAGTCAATATATAGTAGAGTCGACAAGACCCCTTAGAGAACGCATACGAGAGCATCTATCATCAATTGAAAATGCTGACAAAGAGAGAAACCAAGATCTCACGGTTGCAAAACACTTTAAGACATGCAACGGAGGTAATCTCACGTATTTTAATTACATAGGGATAGCGAAAGTGAAGGATAAAGGTAGGGGAGGAGACATGGAAAAAATGCTTTTACAATTGGAATCAAGGTGGATTTTTAATGTCAACACTCTAATCCCCAATGGTCTAAATTTGGAAATGGATCTATCATGTTTACTTAGGTAATAATTTGTATCCCACTAGGTTTTTAGAATAATAGTCTGTTCCTATATATCTGCCTAATTTAATCAAATAATATAAACAATTTTTATGATTCTTAGATATATATTTATTCTTTTTTTTTTTCTCTCAAAATTTTCTTTATTAAAGTAAAAGAAAAATAACAATCAATACAGGTTGCAACATAACTCTGAAGAGTACAAAAGGGGAGTGGTTACATTTGAAATGGAATTAGACACAGTACAACAGTATCCCCAATATTATATCCTTTGCACATTATATAGTAAATATCTACTAGTTACATTCTCAAATCTTATATTGCTATTAACCAGTATATTCTTTTAGCCGGTATCACAGGGTTCTCTCATTTATAAAATTGTTTTATATTGTGTTAGGCATGTGATATGTTTTGTCCAGTACTTTGTGTAGAATGGCTATACTCCTCCCATATAAAGTTTATGGCTAAAAAGTCATCCAATCTCCCTGTAACCATATAGTGATGCTTCTCCATTGCCAACGTATAGTTAACCAATGAGCGCCATTCTGAGATTGAAGGGGCTACTGTTGATTTCCATTTTCTTGGTATTAGCCTCCTAGCACAATTAAGTAATATAACCATAAGCCGTTGTCTAAGTTTACATTTAATATTTGGTGTGTTATTGAATAGAAAAATGAGGGGGTCAAGGGGCATGTTAAAATTAAGTGTCTGTTTAATGGCTATATGAATATCTTTCCAATATTGACCAATATCAGGGCACGTCCACCAGATATGCTGGTAATCTCCTACTCCCCCACATGCTCTCCAACACTTATTATCTCTAAGGTTATAAATCGCAGCTAGCTTAACTGGGGTCTTGTACCATCTGCAAAGCAGCTTTAAATTTGATTCCAGTTGTGCTACAGATGATGTGTGCCGGCACATGTGTTAAAATATTTTTGCCCATTGTTCCGGGGTTATGGGAGATTGAAGTTCCTCCGACCACTTATTTGTATACGTTGGGAGGTGTTTAGAGTGGTATTCCAGAAGCATTTTATATATTAATGAAAGGGAACCTTTTGAATATACATCTGACATACATATAGACTCAAAAGGCGACATAGTTCTATAGAATTGAGTGCGCTTGGTATGTGTGGTAATATAATGGTTCAATTGAAAGTATCTAAACCATGGGTTAAAATAGTTTCCCAACGTTTCTTGCAGAACTGTCTTGGGCTTAAGGGACTTATTTTCTATGGCCAGACTACACGGGATCACATCTTTCAGGGTCAAGTCCCTCACATATTGAATATGCTGTGATCTTTGTGCTTCTTCATTATGTTTTAGGGGTGTTAGGGGGGATGGAATACTAGAAATCATCGGAAAGTTAGTAAGACATTTATCCCATATTTTTAATGTTAATCTAGTTATTTCCGATGTAGAAGGGTTCATGGGCCTATGGATATGTGGTACCCAGCAGCTTGCCCCTAATTGGGAGTTTTGTGCCAGGTCATGGTCTAGTCTTACCCACTCTTTATGGGTACCATGTTTACACCAGTCAATTATCCGTGTTAGTGTGCACGCCAAGTAATAGTAATGTATGTTTGGCATTCCCAGTCCTCCCTGTACTTTAGGGCGATAAATGATATTTTTTGCAATCCTAGGGCGTTTATTATTCCATAAATAATTGTTGAGCAAATTTTGAAGTTTATTAAAAAAGGATTTGGGCAATGCTAGTGGGATAGTCTGAAAAATGTATAAAATTTTTGGTAGGATGGTCATTTTTATAGCATGCAATCTACCTAGCCATGATAGAGTTTTGTTATGCCAGGATTGTAGCTCTTGTTGTATATTATTCAATAGAGGGGTATAATTTGTCTTAAACATGTGATGTGGGTCCATGGTAATGTGAATGCCTAGATATTTTAAAGAGTGTTTCTGGAGTCTATATTGGTATGTAGATTGTATGTGGTTGAGTTCTTGCGTTGGGACCCCCACTCCCAAAAATTCAGACTTTGTAGCATTGATCTTAAAATTTGATAATCTACCGTAGGATTGTAATTCAGTGAGCAATTCAGGCATGGAGGTAAGTGGGTTAGTTATAGATAACAAAACATCATCTGCATAAAGAGAGATTTTGTAGTCCCTCTCTTGGATGGCAAGCCATAGAGCAGGTTTTCAAGCCACCAAGAGGGGGGAACACATTTTTGACTCTGTGTAGACAAGAGACCTATTGGATTTTTAAGTTAAAAATCCTGGTACCCGGGGGGCGGAGCCAGCGCTCATGAGAGATGGCCGCACTATAGGTGAGTTCCATAGCTCCAGCTCAATATAAATAAAATAAAGCATATGAGAATGCGATCATTCTTCACTGAAGACATGGGCATGAATTATTCTAACTCAGCAAAAACAGCTAATCAGCCGTACGCTAATCGAATTATTCTACAGAGCGCTAAGTGCCTTTGTTACCGGATGGACATTGCGGCCTGCTAAGCTACTGGAAACAGACCTGCAATAGAGATTGTGGCACAGGTTCAGCATGGTGACGGAGCGATCAGTAAAATAAACAGCCATGCTGACATGGGGTAAGGCAGTCAGAACATAAAAAATATGTGTATACTCTGGGAAAATATATGAGTTGATTATGTCCTAATACATATGAAAAAAATCTTTTAACAAATGATAGGTAAATGATCTCTCAGAAAGAGAGGAAAACGGGGCAGGGGGCTACACAAAACCAAAAGACAAAAGTATGAGATAAATGCCACAAATAAAACAAATGGTATCTATAACCTAAGCAAATACGTATTAAAAGATGAAGCTAAAATATTATCTAAAGGCTTATCTTTCGCTCCTACCAAAAAATTGAACAAATTTAAGGCATTTGTAGATGCATCCAAATTCATGAGATCCCTCACTCTTAAAAGGTATTTTGCAAAAAGTGCACTAGAAAGAGAGACACAAACATCGGGCATACAGAATAATAAGAAAGACGAGAAGGGTTTTATACATTCAGATCTGAAACAAAAATCACTATTCTATCCCAAACATGAAAAGGGCCCAGTCCTCAAAATATTTGAAAGATTGGTACTTAATGATATAAGAAACATCCCAGAAAATAAAATAAATAAAGTACTATTTAACTTATCCAAAAAACAGAAAGATTTGATCAAAGATTTGAAAAATAATAAGGATATAATTTTCAAAAGTGCGGATAAGGGAGGGGGGATAGTCATTTTAGACAAAGATCACTACACAAGGATCTGTAATGATCTTCTGGAAGATATTAATACATACAAAAAAAGAAAAATAAACCCCACTACAATATATCAATGGGAACTAAAAAGACTACTGGACAAATATAAACAAGTTGCGGTATTAAATGAGAAAGAATATGCTTATCTTCTAATAAAATTTCCTATTATTCCAGTATTCTACATACTCCCGAAGATACATAAAAGCATACAAAATACCCCCGGCAGACCAATAGTGTCAGGGATAGATTCTATCACTTCCAATATGTCCCAGTATATAGACATTTATTTGCAAAAATACATTAGATCATTAGACTCCTACTTAAAAGATTCAACTGAAGTTTTAAAGATATTGAAAAATGTTAAATGGGAAGAAGGTATGTGGTTAATCAGTTGTGATGTAACTTCATTATATACATGTATAAGGTATGAGGATGGCATAAATGCCGTTAGGTCCTTTCTACTAGAAGACAAAGAAATCAGAGCAGTACAACGAGAATTTATATTGGAGGGAATAAAATTTATCCTAACACATAATTATTTTTTATTTGAAAAATACTTCTATGAACAAACTGTGTGGAACAGCAATGGGGACTAGGTTTGCCCCCAGCTATGCAAATCTATTCATGGGCTTCTGGGAATCTAGTTTCTGGAAGGAGGCTGAGGTGGGGGCAAACCTAGTCCTCTATAAGAGATACATAGACGATGTCTTGATAATATGGAACGGCTCAGACACATCATTTAACAAAATTTTTGAAAGAATGAATTTAAACAACCTAAACATTAGATTCACTAAGGAAATGAGTCAGGAACATATCACGTTTTTAGATTTAGACATCCGGATTGAAAACAATAAGATACATACAAAGACATTTTTCAAACCTGTTGACTGCAATATCTTCATACATTCTACAAGCTGTCACCATACTAATTGGAAGGCTAATATACCAGTAGGCCAAATGTTAAGAATAAAGAAAAATTGCAGTAAATATGAGGATTTCATTCAACAATCTGAAATTTTAAAAAATAAATTTTTAGAAAGAGGGTATGACAGCGATAAAATAGAGGAAAAAAGACTGTGAATGTCAATAGAGATGATCTCCTACAACCAAAATCAAAAGAGACAAGGATATGTACTAATCTAAGAGTCCCATATATAACTAAATACAATTCAAATCATAAACTACTTGAGAACATCTTCCACAAACATTGGCACATTTTGAAGCAAGATAATCGTATAGGTGAACAGTTATCTGACCGCCCCCATTTTGTGTATAGAAAAACAAATAATTTAAAGAGTATATTAGCACCCACTGTATGTAATTCCAAAAAGAGATCAGATAAAGACCTGTTGGGTAATGATTTAAGAGGATTTTATCCCTGTAATCTTTGTAAATCGTGCAGATATTCCAAAAAAAACAACTTGTTTTACCTCATCATCAACAGGGAAACAATTTAAAATTAATGAGCTAATTAGATGTACTGATAAAAATATTGTTTATTTAATACAATGTAAATGTGGGAGTCAATATATAGTAGAGTCGACAAGACCCCTTAGAGAACGCATACGAGAGCATCTATCATCAATTGAAAATGCTGACAAAGAGAGAAACCAAGATCTCACGGTTGCAAAACACTTTAAGACATGCAACGGAGGTAATCTCACGTATTTTAATTACATAGGGATAGCGAAAGTGAAGGATAAAGGTAGGGGAGGAGACATGGAAAAAATGCTTTTACAATTGGAATCAAGGTGGATTTTTAATGTCAACACTCTAATCCCCAATGGTCTAAATTTGGAAATGGATCTATCATGTTTACTTAGGTAATAATTTGTATCCCACTAGGTTTTTAGAATAATAGTCTGTTCCTATATATCTGCCTAATTTAATCAAATAATATAAACAATTTTTATGATTCTTAGATATATATTTATTCTTTTTTTTTTCTCAAAATTTTCTTTATTAAAGTAAAAGAAAAATAACAATCAATACAGGTTGCAACATAACTCTGAAGAGTACAAAAGGGGAGTGGTTACATTTGAAATGGAATTAGACACAGTACAACAGTATCCCCAATATTATATCCTTTGCACATTATATAATAAATATCTACTAGTTACATTCTCAAATCTTATATTGCTATTAACCAGTATATTCTTTTAGCCGGTATCACAGGGTTCTCTCATTTATAAAATTGTTTTATATTGTTTTAGGCATGTGATATGTTTTGTCCAGTACTTTGTGTAGAATGGCTATACTCCTCCCATATAAAGTTTATGGCTAAAAAAGTCATCCAATCTCCCTGTAACCATATAGTGATGCTTCTCCATTGTCAACGTATAGTAAACCAATGAGCGCCATTCAGGATTGTAGCTCTTGTTGTATATTATTCAATAGAGGGGTATAATTTGTCTTAAACATGTGATGTGGGTCCATGGTAATGTGAATGCCTAGATATTTTAAAGAGTGTTTCTGGAGTCTATATTGGTATGTAGATTGTATGTGGTTGAGTTCTTGCGTTGGGACCCCCACTCCCAAAAATTCAGACTTTGTAGCGTTGATCTTAAAATTTGATAATCTACCGTAGGATTCTAATTCAGTGAGCAATTCAGGCATGGAGGTAAGTGGGTTAGTTATAGATAACAAAACATCATCTGCATAAAGAGAGATTTTGTAGTCCCTCTCTTGGATGGTTATGCCAGTAATGTTGTCGTTGTTGCTTATTCTGGTTGCCAAAGCCTCTATAGTTAGGGCAAACAATAGTGGGGATAAAGGGCAACCTTGTTTTGTGCCATTGTGTATATCAAAGGCCGGGGATAATGAGTCATTCAGTCTAATTTTTGCATTTGGGGAGCTATATAGGGACATTACCTTAGATATAAATGTGTCTGGGAAACCAAATTTGACCAGGGTTTGCTCAAGAAAGGTCCAGTTTAGCCGGTCAAAGGCTTTCTCCACGTCCATGGACGCAAAGATCGCAGGAATTTTTGTCTTTGATGCCTAATCAATCAGTGTTTGTATTTTGATAGTGTTATCCCTAGCCTCTCGATATGGGGTAAATCCAACTTGATTATAATGGATTAATTGGGGGAGAAGTTTTGTCAATCTGTTTGCTAGTATCTTGGCATAAATTTTGGTATCAGTGTTCAATAGTGAAATGGGACGAAATTTTGCTGGGGTGTCGGGAGTTTTGCCTGGTTTTGGCAACACTATAATATATGCTGCTAACATGGAGGGTGGAGGAGGATTAGTGGATGACATATTATTATACAACTTGTGTAAAGAAGGAATAAGAGTTGAGGCGAATATCTGATAATATTTGGCGGAGAATCCGTCTGGGCCTGGACTTTTACCTGAGGGCAGTTCTTTTATAGCTGCCAAGATTTCATTAGGAGTTATTTGTGATTCCAAAAACTCCTGTTGTTCTGGAGAAATTGACGGGAGATTGCACGAGGCTAAGTATGATTGAATGGTGTTATTAGAGGAAATGTTAGATTCTGAGTCCGTATCCTGTAGGTTATAAAGGGTAGATTAGTATTTGTGAAACTGGGCCAGAATGTCTGGGGTTGTGTTTATAGTAGTGTTGGGGGGGGGGGATTTTAATTCATGAATATATGATTTTAACCTAGCTCTCTTAAGGTTCCTAGCTAGCATTTTCCCTGCTTTATTACTTTCGTGATAAAATTTTTGTTTTAGCTTCATAGCTGTTTTCTGATGTTCTAAAGCAAGGAATGTTTGTAGTTGTTTTCTAACGCTGTTCATGTCACTCAAGAGGGTGGCATTTTTGGGATCCTTCTTATGCAGATAGTCTAGTTGCGCTAGTTTGGTGGTTAATGTTGTGTATAGCTGTCTAGAAGTTTTTTGAAGGTGTGCTTTGTATTTTATAAATTCCCCTCTAAGGGTGCATTTATGGGCTTCCCAAACCACAAAGGGATCTTTGACTGAGTCATTATTAATATGAAAGTATTCCTCCATAACTTTAGAGAGGTGATCTACAAAGTTTTGATGGGTTAACAATGAATCTTCAAGTTTCCATAAGTAGGGTACAGTGGGTGTATTAGGCCAAGTGATTTGTATTGTAACTGCCGAGTGATCGGACCAAGATGTAGGAGTGATTTTGGCATTAGTTATTAAGGAAAGTCCTGCTTGATTTGTAAGTAGGTAATCTATTCTGCTGTAGGACTGCGAAGGGGATATATATTTATTCTTAAAGCTTTTAGAAGTTAGATATATATATATACGCACACTTTTTATAGAGAGATCATTTTATAAGAAAAAAAAAAAATTAACATAGAAAATATAAACAACCCAAATCAATTTAAAAAATTTTTTTTAGCAAAATTTAATATTAAATTATTTTTGCCAAATTCTTGTAAAAGTAAAATATGTGAGTAAATATTTCAGTTGATAAGGATTTATGTATGTATATATAAAAGTCTCTTTTAAATATAAATAAACAGCCAATGTACATGTATGTTATTATATTATTATATTTCTATTTCACATTATGAATGCCTTTAGTATAAGCTGCCTTATTATTAGAACACTGACGTTTGCACTTTATTTTTACACCTATAGGTACTTTAAGGCTCTCTTTCATTTATTCTCTTCTGAAAAATTAGGTACTATTAAATATACCCTTTTCTTAGAAAAAAAAAGAGTCCCACACTTCTTGATATGTGTATCTTATCAATACAAATAGTTCTAACTAATCATCCGGTTTTAAACATACATATTTTGTCTTGTTTATACTAAATACATTGGTGGTTCAGCTATTAAGGATCTCACTAATTGCAATAAACCGCCCCTTTGGATTAACATTACAGACAGAGCTATAAAAGGAGCTCATTTAGAAGAAAGTAACAGGCTTGACAAAGGCTCTGCTAAGAGCTGAAACGTTGCCGGAACTACTTTCTTCACACTATTGTGGCTCACTAAGGACACCGTACTCCAGGAAACACTGAAGCAACAAACGGACATCACACAGCTGAGGGTGGAATTCCAGAGAGTGCAGGGGAGAGGAGCTCGGCGGCTTTCTTCCCATCACACACAGTAGGTTCCCAGAGCTGTTTCATGCTGGCGGTATAACCGCTACACTGGATTACAAAAACACTTGGAGCTCCTGAACAAATTAAGGTACTGTTTCTCCACGGCTATAACCTGCGCAGGATTGCCATTTTACACCAATCCTAAAACTTTGAAATTGAATTGAGCATCATTGTTGCAGCTCATTGTTATTTTGCTTGATTAACCAGGATTCGTTTTCTCTCATTAGTACTGCTTTTTTGCTTCCTTAGCCCTTTCTGCAGCAGAGGCTAAGTATTTTGAAGTGTCTTTAGAGGTCTTCTCTCTACATAGATAGGTCACTTACAGAGAATTACTCATTTTATATAAACAAGTTTTTATGCATTTATTTATGTACATTTAGTATTGCCTTTTTATATTTATCTCATTGTATGAATTATTTAGCTTACAACTCTTTTAATACATTTAGTAAAGTCTAATTAAATTATATTTTAACATTCATTTCAATTGGCTGTTGTTTTTTTCTTGATCATTTACCTATGATTTGTTAAAATATTTTTTTTCTTTTTTTTTTCTTGATCATTTACCTATCATTTGTTAAAAGATTTTTTTCATATGTATTAGGACATAATCAACTCATATATTTTTTTTACCTGCCCTTTAAGGAACCCACAGTACTTGTTTTTTTCACTTCAATATTCCTTTTGCTAGTTTGTAGGGAACTAGTATCCATCTGTGGTGCTGGTCCTTGCTGTTGGATTTATAGCGCAAGAAGTGTAATCTCTTTTCCAATATAGTCTACTCTGGGAAAGCACATACTGCAAATCACTCGTATAGACACGTGGCGTTCGCCATTTTATGGGCTAACAGAGCGCATCAGAGAGAGTGAAATCGCAGAGGTAAACAGATTGCTGTAGATAAAATAATTATACCCTAAAGGATATATAGAGGCTGTCACCGCAAATAGAGCAGTTGCTAAGCATCTGCCTCATTAAAGGGACACTAAACCCAAATTTTTTCTTTCATAATTCAGATAGATTATGCAATTTTAAACAACATTCCAAGTTACTTCTATTATCTAATCTGTTTAATTTTTTAGATATCCTTTGTTAAAGAAATAGCAATGTACATGGGTGAGCCAATCACATGAGGCATCTATGTGCAGCCACCAATCAGCAGCTACTGAGTCTATCTAGATATGCTGTTCAGCAAAGAATATCAAGAGAATGAAGCAAATTAGATAATAGAAGTAAATTAGGAAGTTGTTTAAAATTGCATGATCTTGGGGGGCGGAGCCTGTAGCTGAAGCGGCAGGACGCATTGGAGAGGAGCTCCTGACATTAATCACTTTTAATATCTACTAATACCAGATAATCCATTAACATACAATATATATATATGCTATATGATAGTTGTAAGAGATTTGTAGTCTGGAACTGTATCGAGACTGCTGACTGCCTATGTTCTTTAGCTGGCTGTGAAGAGGTTGCCATTACTCACAGGGCCTTCATCTACACAACCGGGGCTGCCGTATTATACTCCCCCCCCAGGAAACTGGGTTACTAGGCAGATACTTAACGCTGCCTCAAACCTGCTAAGTGATCACTGGATCAATTATTCTAAAGAAGAGAACCACCTTTCAGGACAATCCATCTACACGTGAATTTGCTTAAAAGGGAGCCGTACAAATACCGCTTCAAAAATGGAGGCTCTAAACATATGGGAGAGCAAGATGGTGCACATTATAAAAGATCACTACCGGAGCTTAGAGGTGGACTTATACAGAGTACTACCGAGACAGGCAACTGCAGTGGTCCCTCCAAGGGGAAGTGATTGTAAAGATATAACTTTCAGGGCAGACCCGGCCAGCGAGGAGACCTCTAACTCCTACAGACAGGGCACCGTGAACTTACCCAGCAAAACAACCTTTGAAACTAAGTCTGAAGCGGATACCCTGTCTGGCGCATTGAACGAGAGAGTTCCCAACTATGGGCCCAGCCGCAAAGCTATAGCTGCTAAGAGAAAGCGGGGCAGGACTAAATCAACAAGGCTGGTGATACCGCGCCTAAAGATAGGGACCGCTCAAGCTCATCAGTCGCTGACAACTTATAGGAGCTTGCGACAGCAGAGCAGCGCTAGATCCACAAAGCTAGTAAGGCCGCATCTCAAGGGGGGGATCTTTCAAGCTCATCCGCTCCGGACACCGACTGCACTCAGGAGCATGGTAAGAGGTGAACCTTACTCTGAGCCTGACAACCGGAGGCATATGAGAGTGGGAGGCTGGAAGAGACTTGGATATTTAAAGGTACACTTTCCTATCTCACCTCCCGGTGGGCCTACTCATTTAGGCGGGCAGTATGGAGAACGGGTGTAGGATCTGATCACCCAAGCTCACTATGCAAAACGGGAGTGGGTTAAGTTTGTGACTGTTTTATCCTCGCTGACCGCAAACGAATGGTGAGATCTGGAATCGGCTGACCTACATTTTATTCTCTGATATCACATCCCCTGTTTGTTGATATCGCTACTTGGGGCCCACCATACTGAGACAAATTTCTCTAACTGTCACATTTACGTATTATAACTTTATTATATTTTTGGGGTTTACCTTTCCAACATAATCTTATGGTCAGTTTTTACCAATAACTGAAAAATCAGGATCACTGTAGAAGCTCAGAGACATTTTGGCCCACATGCTGATGTCCTGTTTGTTTTTCTTATTTCTATAATTCTTATATATTTGTTGGACCTTTGCACCGAACTTATATTCTATCAATATGTTAGCAAACATTGTATGACTCACAAATACATTTGGTCTAGATTAGGATGTTGTGAGTTTTTCTGAACTTGACCTAATACAGTTAGTTGTTATTTATTGAGGAAAAACATAATGCACAATGTTGTTCTATGAGGACTAGTACCTTTTTTTCTGCCTGCGGCCGGGGTGGGAATTTTGGTTCGCATTGTAATGGATGATAATGTATTGTTAAGTTACCTCACTGCTTCTCTTTATTCCACTAATCATAATTAGGTCTCTTGACCCTGTACTGGGCAACTCCAGGTTACCACGAATTCCTACTATATTATACTATATTTACATATCTGTGTTTTATAACTTTAACCAGTCTAATATTATATACATTATTGTTTGAAGGTTTAAGGCGTCAAGACTGGTCAAATTTAATTTATGTATCCTAGTATTAAGTATGGTATCTGAACACGACAATGACTATTTTCTGTCCAAGCCTTGGGCTATATGTATAATTATTAGTTGGCGTATAGGCTATGGTCCAATTTAGAAGAAAGGAATCTGACTATATTGTATGGTGACCAAATGTATATCTTTTATAGGCCCCCAACTTTTATCTGAGAGTTTCTATTTAGTCATAATGGATATATTGAGAATTAATTCCCACTCTTTACAGGATAATTTTGGTTAGCCCACTTATTAGTATAATTAAACTCTGCACCATGCCTCAGAATATAATTAATTTTACCTTGCTTTACAATAAAATAGAACTTCAATGAGATTCATACATTGACTTCTCTTGCGCAGTATATGGCAGGATAGCTAAATATCTTAGCAGTGCACCCTTATGATGACATGGGTCTCTTATGGTAAGCTCACTTTACTATTGTGTAGTCTCTCAACATTAACTCTCATGGTTATTTGTTCAAACATACCTAGATTGTTGATATTTATAACTATTAGTAAAATTTAAAAAAATGAAGTTCTTGATTAGAAATCCAAAAGTGGTTTCTATTGCTAACAGTTATCTTCCATATAGTTTCGTATGCACATGTGT
Source organism: Bombina bombina (assembly GCF_027579735.1). NCBI lineage: Eukaryota > Metazoa > Chordata > Amphibia > Anura > Bombinatoridae > Bombina > Bombina bombina. The sequence continues at coordinate 718,135,312 of NC_069501.1, read as the reverse complement.
GAGGTCCAAGAGTGGCCTCTTGTATGATCTGGGAGATATTAAAAAATAATAGGCATTCTATTTGCATATTGTATATCTAAAATGCCCTTTTGAAGTTTTCATGGATTTGTACCATATGATGCTTGTACGTTACTATTATTATGCTTGTTTTCTTTTTTATTTGTTCATGTATGCCTTGCTTGGAACTTCAATAAAAAATATAAAAAAAAATAAAAAAAAAAAAATTGCATGATCTTTCTAAATCATAAAAGAAAACATTTGGGTTTCATGTCCCTTTAATATACAGAGTTTTAACAGGAAGAGTGAGCACATCTATAAGATACCTTATAATTTAAAAGTTATAATACACATTACACATTGAAAAACTCTGAAATCGCCTTCCTTGTATTTGGGAACAGCACCTAATACTATGAGGCCTATTTATCCGACAGTGTGGATCAGGTCCGCCAGACCTCGCTGAATGCGGAGAGCAATACGCTCTCCGTATTCAGCATTGCACCAGCAGCTCGTGTGAGCTGCTGGTGCAACGCTGCCCCCTGCAGATTCCCTGCCAATTGGCCGCCAGCAGGGGGTGTCAATCAATCTGATCGTACTCGATCGGGTTGAATTGTGGCGCTTTCTGTCCGCCTAATCAGAGCAGGCGGACAGGTTATGGAGCAGCAGTCTTCAGATCGCTGCTCCATAACTTGCGTTTCTGGCGAGTCTGAAGACTCGCCAGAAACACGGACCGGCAAGCTCCATTCAGAGCTTGATATATATGCCCCCAAATATCTATAATAAAGTTTAAGCTGGGGAAAAGGCTTGATTATAAAACACACAGTTTCATTTTATCACACTGAACTTTCTTATTCTATCCTGCTAAAACATCTCTGATAAATAACACTTCACCTTTAAATTCTGCCATATATTCTGCCATATATTCAGAGATAAAGCATGTCTCCACGAAAAAATACCCAGAAAGAAAAAACGGGAAATTCTGCAAATCGTTCAGTGGATAGCTATTTTAAGGCCTCAAATACACAAACATTGGCAGATACACCAGCGGTCTCTCCCAGAAGGAGAATAACACCATCTTCTTCTGATTCAGAATCAGATGGGGAAAATCTATGATCACTGTTCCCAAGTCTATACTATCCTTAATCCCATCTAAACAAGAATTCACCTCACTTATCTCACAAGTCAAACAGTGCATAAAAGATGAAATATCAGATTTGAAAAAGGACATTCAAGAAATTGGCAACAAAGTCGACAAATTGGAAGAAGATTGGGACATACACTTCTCAGAATTCACAAAAATTACAAACGATGTAGAGGAACATGATGCTTCCATACAACAACTGGAAGACAAAATAGAGGATTTGGAGAACAGATCCAGAAGACATACTATCAAAATAAGAGGCATCCCAGAAATGGTGATGACTGCAGATGTACCTATGTACTTACAATCTCTTTTCACCACCATAAGAAACTCAGAAGACACCACTCCTATCAGTATGGACAGAGAGCATAGAGCTCTGAGAACACCGACACCAGAGGGAGCTCCCCCCAGAGAAGTCATAGTCAAAATATCAAAGTATCAGATAAAAGAAGAAATAATGAAAGGAGTCATTGCTGACTTATCAGCAAGGACACTGTTCTGGAGAAAGGAACTCTCACCACTAACCCAACATCTAAAAGAGAGATGCATATCAATTACAAATGGGGCCATCCATTCCAACTGATCATTATGTGGAAAAATAGAAAGGCGATCTGCACCTCTCCAGCGGAAATAGCAGAATGTTGTCACAAACTAGAGATTCCACCTCCAAAAATCACTCCAGAGACCATCTCAGAGATGGCAGCAAGCAAAAAGATGACTACAACACAAAGAATAGCAAACAGTTCAATGCAAGCGACTTAAATCATCTATTCCAGTGGCTCGCAAGATCCAGTGAGAAAATAAAAATACATAGCAGAATTGGACTAACCATGTATCCTTCTGTAAAGATGGTCATGGACTTTCAGGTATTGTTTCATAAGAGACAAGTAAACCATGTTTTCTTCTAACTCTAATCTCTTGTTTTCTTTTTTGATGCTTATTTAGTAATGCTAAACTCCATATACATTCAAATTGGGCTGGTTGAATTCCTGATAGGAATTTCTTTCTTAACCATGTCCCCCCCTTTACTGTATGCACAGTATTGTTTTGTTGTAAATGTTTATGTTAAAATTTTGTTGTCACAAAAAACTAACACCTAGATTTAGAGTCTTGCGGCCAAAGGGGTGCGTTAGCTACTCGTGTTTTTTTTCCCCCGCACCTTTTAAATAACACTGGTATTGAGAGTTCTCTGAAGGGCTGCGTTAGGCTCCAAAAAGGGAGCGTACCGGCATATTTACCGCCACTTCAACTCTCAATACCAGCGTTGCTTACTGTAGCGGCTATCTGGAAAAACGTGCTCGTGCACGATTCCCCCCTAGGAAACAATGGGGCAGTTTGGGCTGAAAAAAAACCCTGCAAAAAAGCAGCGTTCAGCTCCTAACGCAGCCCCATTGTTTCCTATGGGGAAATAGTTTCTAAGTCTGCACCTAACACCCTAACATGTACCCCGAGTTTAAACACCCCTAACCTTACACTTATTAACCCCTAATCTGCCGCCCCCGCTATCGCTGACCCCTGCATTTTATTATTAACCCCTAATCTGCTGCTCCGGACACCGCCGCAACCTACATTATCCCAATGTACCCCTAATCCGCTGCCCACTACATCACCAACCCCTATATTAAATTTATTAACCCCTAATCTGCCGCCCCAACATCGCCGCTACCTTACCTACACTTATTAACCCCTAATCTGCTGACCGGACCTCACCACCACTATAATAAATGTTTTAACCCCTAAACCGCCGCACTCCCGCCTCGTAAACCCTAGAATAAATAGTATTAACCCCAAATCTGCCCTCCCTAACATCTGCGACACCTAACTTCAAGTATTAACCCCTAATCTGCCATCCGGAACCTCACCACTACTCTAATAAATGTATTAACCCCTAAAGCTAAGTCTAACCCTAACCCTAACACCCCCCTAAATTAAATATAATTTTACTCTAACGAAATAAATTATTTCTTATTAAAAAAATTAATCCTATTTAAAGCTAAATACTTACCTGTAAAATAAACCCTAATATAGCTGCAATATAAATAATAATTACATTGTAGCTATTTTAGGATTTATATTTATTTTACAGGCAACTTTGTATTTATTTTAACTAGGTAGAATAGTTATTAAATAGTTATTTACTATTTAATAGCTACCTAGTTAAAATAATTACAAAATTACCTGTAAAATAAATCCTAACCTAAGTTACAATTAAACCTAACACTACACTATCAATAAATTAATTAACTAAACTACCTACAATTACCTACAATTAAATCAACTAAACTAAATTACAAAAACAAACAAACACTAAATTACAAAAAAAAAGATTACAAGAATTTTAAACTAATTACACCTACTCTAAGCCCCCTAAAAAAATAACAAAGCCCCCCAAAATAAAAAAATGCCCTACCCTATTCTAAAATAAAAAGTTAACAGCTCTATTACCTTACCAGCCCTTAAAATGGCTTTTTGCGGGGCATGCCCCAAAGAAATCAGCTCTTTTGCCTGTAAAAAAACATACAATACCCTCCCAACATTACAACCCACCACCCACATACCCCTAATCTAACCCACCCAAACCCCCCTTAAAAAACCTAACACTAAGCCCCTGAAGATCTTCCTACCTTGTCTTCACCCAGCCCGGTACCATCCGATCCATCCAGAAGAGGGTCCGAAGTCTTCATCCTATCTGGACAGAAGAGGTCCTCCAGAGGGTCCGAAGTCTTCATCCTATCCGACCATAAGAGGTCCTCCAGAGGGTCCGAAGTCTTCATCCAGGCGGCATCTTCTATCTTCTTCCATCCGGAGCGGAGCGGGTCCATCTTGAAGCAGCCGGCGCGGATCCATCCTCTTCTTCCGACGTCCCAACACCGAATGAAGGTTCCTTTAAATGACGTCATCCAAGATGGCGTCCCTCGAATTCCAATTGGCTGATAGGATTCTATCAGCCAATCGGAATTAAGGTAGGAAAAATCTGATTGGCTGATTGAATCAGCCAATCAGATTCAAATTCAATCGGGTTGGCTGATCCAATCAGCCAATCAGATTGAGCTCGCATTCTATTGGCTGTTCCGATCATTTATTATTAATACATACTGTTCCGATCATTTATTATTAATACATTTATTATAGTGGCGGATTAGGGGTTAATAAGTGTAGGTAAGGTAGCGGCGACGTTGGGGGGGGCAGATTAGGGGTTAATAAATATTATGTAGGTGTCGGCGATGTTAGGGGCAGCATATTAGGGGTACATAGGTATAATGTAGGTGGCGGCGATGTGCGGTCGGCAGATTAGGGGTTACAAATTTTTATTAGAGTGGCGGCGATGTGGGGGGCCTCGGTTTAGGGGTACATAGGTAGTTTATGGGTGTTAGTGTACTTTAGAGCACAGTAGTTAAGAGCTTTATAAACCGGCGTTAGCCCATAAAGCTCTTAACTCCTGACTTTTTTCTGCCGCTGGAGTCTTGTCGGTAGAGGCTCTACCGCTCACTTCAGCTAAGACTCTAAATACCGGCGTTAGGAAGATCCCATTGAAAAGATAGGATACGCAATTGGCGTAAGGGGATCTGCGGTATGGAAAAGTCACGGCTGGAAAGTGAGCGTTAGACCCTTTCCTGACTGACTCTAAATACCAGCGGGCGGTAAAAAGCAGCGTTAGGACCCCTTAACGCTGCTTTTGACGGCTAACGCAGAACTCTAAATCTAGGCATATGTCACAAAAATGGTACCTAAATTCTTACACTAATGGAATAGATATATTCCAACACAAGCTTCTAAACACAATATTTCTAGCTCATCATAATACATTTAAATTATGTTGTCAAGTATACATTTTACATCCCAAAATGTAAAAGGATTCAATGCACCTAATAAACGCTTATTAGCAATGAGAGATATCCTTAAACAAAAAGGGGATATAATAGGTTTACAAGAAACTCACTTTCGAAGAGACTCAGTCCCAAAATACAGATATCACACATACACGCAACACTTCTTTAGTGCAAACCCCAAGGAAGAAAAGAATGGGGTAAGTGTTCTGATCCACAAATCAATCCCTTTCACCCTTATAAATGAAACAAGAGATACAGAGGGTAGATTCATTGCAATTAGTTTCAAATCCATTGTTCTCCTGATTCAGGACATTTAAATAGGCCAACTGATAGTGTTGGGAGATTTCAATGTACCATTGAACCCTAAGCTAGATAGGTCCTATCACAATCAATGTATAGCCAAAAAACTCTCAAAGCAATTTGGCAATTTATTAAAATATTTGGTTTGCATGACCCCTGGAGAATAGCTAATCAAGAAAAAAAGAGATCACATTTTTCTTAGATCCTAATAAAACATATTCCAGACTTGATAATATACTGGTAGACCACTTAGTATTAACACATTTTAAAGAAACGATCATATCTCACACAGCATGGTCAGATCACTCAATGGTGAAATGTAACAATCAATGGCCATTGTCTCCTCTCAGAGACTATAACTGGACCCTAATGTATGTAACACCTTAATGACGAAAATATTTTTTTTTTCTTTTTATGCTCAGGGAGATATTCTACCCACTACAATCTAGGAAACCCACAAAAACATAATTTATGCTTACCTGATAAATTTATTTCTCTTGTAGTGTATCCAGTCCACGGATCATCCATTACTTATGGGATATTAACTCCTCCCCAACAGGAAGTGCAAGAGGATTCACCCAGCAGAGCTGCTATATAGCTCCTCCCCTAACTGCCATTACCAGTCATTCGACCGAAAACATGCAGAGAAAGGAAAACCATAGGGTGCAGTGGTGACTGTAGTTTAATGGAAAAATTACCTGCCTTAAAGTGACAGGGCGGGCCGTGGACTGGATACACTACAAGAGAAATAAATTTATCAGGTAAGCATAAATTATGTTTTCTCTTGTTAAGTGTATCCAGTCCACGGATCATCCATTACTTATGGGATACCAATACCAAAGCTAAAGTACACGGATGACGGGAGGGACAGGCAGGCTCTTTATACGGAAGGAACCACTGCCTGAAGAACCTTTCTCCCAAAAACAGCCTCCGAAGAAGCAAAAGTGTCAAATTTGTAAAATTTGGAAAAAGTATGAAGAGAAGACCAAGTTGCAGCCTTGCAAATCTGTTCAACAGAAGCCTCATTCTTAAAGGCCCAAGTGGAAGCCACAGCTCTAGTAGAATGTGCTGTAATTCTTTCAGGAGGCTGCTGTCCAGCAGTCTCATAGGCTAACCGTATTATGCTACGAAGCCAAAAGGAGAGAGAGGTAGCCGAAGCTTTTTGACCTCTCCTCTGACCAGAATAAACGACAAACAGGGAAGACGTTTGTCGAAAATCCTTAGTTGCCTGTAGATAAAATTTCAGGGCACGGACTACATCTAGATTGTGTAGCAGACGTTCCTTTTTCGAAGAAGGATTAGGACACAAAGATGGAACCACAATCTCTTGATTGATATTCCTGTTAGTGACCACCTTAGGTAGGAACCCAGGTTTAGTACGCAGAACTACCTTGTCTGAATGAAAAATCAGATAAGGAGAATCACAATGTAAGGCAGATAACTCAGAGACTCTTCGAGCCGAGGAAATCGCCATTAAAAACAGAACTTTCCAAGATAACAACTTGATATCAATGGAATGAAGGGGTTCAAACGGAACCCCCTGTAAAACATTAAGAACTAAGTTCAAACTCCATGGTGGAGCAACAGTTTTAAACACAGGCTTGATCCTAGCTAAAGCCTGACAAAAAGCTTGAACGTCCGGAACTCTCCCCCTCACACATAACAGTGAGAGAGATCAGTAAACTGTCATAAATTAAATAAAACGACTGCCAAGTGGAAAAAAAATAGTGCCCAAAACATTTTTTCACCCAGTACCTCAGAAAATTAAACGATTTTACATGCCAGCAAAAAACGTTTAACATTAATAAATTGAGTGTTATTAAAAAGCCTGTTGCTAGTCCCTGCAAATTAGGCTAAAGTTTTATGCATACAGTATAATTCCAGTGAAGTGCCATTCCCCAGAATACTGAAGTGTAAAATATACATACATGACAGCCTGATACCAGTTGCTGCTACTGCATTTAAGGCTGAGTTTACATTATATCGGTATGGCAGAATTTTCTCATCAATTCCATTGTCAGAAAATAATAAGCTGCTATATACCTCTTTGCAGATTAATCTGCCCGCTGTCCCCTGATCTGAAGTTTACCTCTCCTCAGATGGCCGAGAAACAGCAATATGATCTTAACTACTCCGGCTAAAATCATAGAAAAACTCAGGTAGATTCTTCTTCAAATTCTACCAGAGAAGGAATAACACACTCCGGTGCTATTATAAAATAACAAACTTTTGATTGAAGGTATGAAACTAAGTATAATCACCAAAGTCCTCTCACACATCCTATCTATTTGTTGGGTGCAAGAGAATGACTGGTAATGGCAGTTAGGGGAGGAGCTATATAGCAGCTCTGCTGGGTGAATCCTCTTGCACTTCCTGTTGGGGAGGAGTTAATATCCCATAAGTAATGGATGATCCGTGGACTGGATACACTTAACAAGAGAAAGCTATGTAAGAGGAATACTGATCAAAGCTAAGGCCAGTAGAGATAAAACTCCAAGGGAAGAATATGATCACATAACTAAGAAACTATCCCATCTAGATTATTTACACAAAATGCAACCATCTGATGAAAAACTAATATAAAAATTAAAGTTTTATAGGGATAAAATAAAAGCACACCTACATTTTAAAGCGCAAACAACTGCACTTAGATTAAAACAAAAACACTACTCTGAGGCAAATAAGCCAGGACAATTATTAGCAAGATCACTTAAGACTAAAAAAGCTAAAACTTATATCCATTCTATAATTATCCAAGAGGGTAAAAAAGTAGAAGACAAAACAAATAGCAGAGGTTTTTAAAAATGATTATCATTCATTATATAACCTATTTCTAAATAGGAACCACACATCACACTCCGCAGAATGCAATAACTATCTAGATAAGGTCCAATTACCATCCATAACAGATGATAAGAGCAAAATGCTAAATTTACTGATTGGGGCATCAGAAGTATCAGAGGTCATTAAGACATTAAAGTTAGACAAAGCGCCAGGTCCTGACGGCTTCTCTGGCCAATATTATAAATGATACAAACACATACTTACTCCAGATAGATGAAATGGGATGCTTACCAGATACAATGCTTTAGGCTTACATCACAGTACTCCCTAAACCAGGGAAAAAAGGTGACAAGCCCACCAATTATAGACCTATTTCCCTTTTGAACATTGACCTAAAGATATATGCTAAAATCCTTGCCATAAGACTTAACAGAATTTTACCTTCCCTAATTTCACCTGACCAAGTGGGTTTCGTACCGCGGAGAAAGGCAAGAGATTGTAAAAATCCTTGATTTACTAGAATATACTAACAAATTTAACACCCCAACTATACTACTATCTATAAATGCTCAAAAAGCGTTTGATAGGTTAGATTGGTCCTTTCTAGAAATCACATTAAAAAAATTAATTTCCCACTACTATTCATACAGAGAATTATGGCATTATACTCTTATCCCTCGGCACAGATACGAGTTAACGGTACATTATCGGATTAATTCAAGATTAGAAACGGTACTTGGCAGGGATGTCCGCTATCCCGTTTATTATTTATATTGTCCCTAGAGTCATTAGCCACCAAAATCAGAATTAATGAGAATATCAAAGGAATCACTATTAAACAAAATACTTACAAACTTTCTATGTTTGCAGACGATATCCTTATGACCTTAACCTCTCCCCTACTTTCTCTCTCCACGGTAATGAATCAACTATAAGAATATGGGGAAATTTCAAATTTCCTAGTGAATATGACCAAATCTGAACTACTCCCTATAAATCCCTATAAATATATTAAACCAACATCTTACCAAAATCAAAGATAATTGCAACTTCACAATACAATCTCAATATCTCAAATATTTAGGAGTTCATATTATACCACATACAAATAGTACATGTAAGCATAACTACAAAAATCTCTTTATAGAAATATCTAAACTAACTTCTTTGTGGTCCCCAAAACATACATCCTGGATAGGCAGAATAAACTCTGTAAAAATGATAATTTTACCTAAAGTGTTATAAGTTTTACAGACATTTCCATTACCAAATACAGAGGTATTTTTACACTAATTGCAAAAGATTATATATAGTAATGTTTGGAGAAACAAACCTCCTAGAATAATAAATCAACTATGCATACACCAAAAAAGATGGGAGGTTTAGGGGTGCCAAACCTTAAATTATATCAGAAAGCAGTTTCATTACAAAGAATCATAGAATGAAGTAGACACTGCATTGAAACCCCAAAACACTGGATTCAAATTGAACATGATATCACTGAAGCTACTCAGTTAGGGGGAATATGCTGCACCCAGAATGCTGCCCATCATTCGAGATAAGGGGACATCTATAGTAGCAGAGACTTTGGAGGATGGGTCACACATATATAAATCATTTAAGGGCATCTCTAGCTTGACCTCTCCGCTAACACATCCATTTTCTAACCCTGATTTTCTAGAAGGTATAAAATATTCAACTGACCATGATTTAAGCATAAATATAAATATTCCACTATATCTATTAAACAAATCAAAAGACAAAAGTCTAAACAAGAAATAGAATACTTGGGACAGGGATTTTTGAGGCCATGGTTGAAATATCATCAAGCCAATCATTATATTGTCATGCACAGAGAAAGACAAAATATGTTAAGACCCCTTACCAACTTGGAAAAAATGTGTTGTACAGAACAACCACAAAGGAAATTTATTTCCTATATATACAAAATACTACTTGAAACCACATCCCCTAATCCACATAAGTATGTTAAAGTCTGGGAAAACAGAATTAGGAGAAACATACACTAAAAAAAGAATGGAATATTATGTTTAGGGACACTGCATATACAGCATATTCTATACAGGTGTTAGAAACAAATAACAAAAATAGTGATGCAATGGTATTTGACTCCACAGAGATTAAAACATATGTTCAAAGGAGCTTCCGATAAATGTTGGAGATGCAAATTTCATACAGGACACATGAGCCACATTTGGTGGTAATGCCATAAAATAAAGGATTACTTTGAAAAGATCATAAAAGAAACCAATATGATCTTCTCTAGTAATCTTTCACTAACTCCTCAAACATCTTTATTTAATGGTTTAACAGAGATCACGTGCAATAAAGAAAAAGCTAGGACTAATACTGTTAAATGCTGCAAAACAAATAATAGCCTTTAATTGGAAAGCAACCGAGAGTCCTAATACAACCTCATGGAGGGATAAAGTTCAAACCACATTATTATTAGAAAGATATCATTATCTTAAATCTAGTTGTATACAATTTTACAATAATATGTTATTCTTTAGGGACTCATACATAGGTGGTCTAACTATGCATACAAACTAATAGATATTAATACTTTCAATTGGTTTACCTCTTTAACTCAGTACAAGGATTGGGAATTGGAACACACTATTAACTATAAGGTACTTAGTTTGACTTAAATAAAAACAAGTGAAAACATATGTTAATTATTTGTATTGTTGCTTTTTTCTTTTGCTGTTTTTTTGTTGTTGAGTTATGTTACATGTTTTAGGGGCATACCCTCCACATAGGAAATAATTGTAGATCACATAAAGGAGTTCTTATCTGTAAAATTAATACCCCACTATGGAGAACTTCCAGTTACTCTAATGGATAATGGACTGACAAAATAAGGGGTCAAAAGACTATAACATTCACACTCATACTCCTAGTTTTTCTCGCTTAACCTTCTATCATACTTAAGAGGAGATTTGTATTATGGATATGTTTTGAAATATTTCTCTTTCATGTAAGTTTTTGGAAAATCAATAAAAAAAAAAGCCTGGTACCCATTGGCTTTAACTCAGAATTCGACATCATAAATTGGCAAAAATAATGGTCTTATGAGATTAACGGTTGTCCAAGAGTAATATGTCTAGTGTCAGTTGTGTTTTGTTTTACACTAGAGCTAGACATCATTTAGATCAGTCGTGTTTGTTATTTGCCCTTATCTTTTTTTAGTAACCGTTTGGATGTCTGTTCACATTTTTACCTCTAAGACTATGGGGCCAATTTATCAATGTCTGTCTGACATGAAACGTTGTCGGCATTTAACATTGCACAAGCAGTTCACCAGAACTGCTTGTGCAATGCCGCTCCCTGCAGATTCGTATTGGATCGGGCTGATTGCAGACTGCAGCCTCAGAAACTGAGGACCAGTTATGGAGCAGTGGTCTTAAGACCGCTGCTTCATAACTGCTGTTTCCAGGGAGCCTGAAGGCTCGCACAGTAACAGGGGCATCAAGCTCCATTTGGAGCTTGATAATTCTACCCCTATAAATTCAGTGGATTATTATTTTTGTGTTCATCCCTTTGGTGACTTTTATTAGAGGGGTAACTTATTATTTTGACAAGTTTAAATCTACTTTATATTTAGTTGGGGTAGAGAATACCAATATTAAATCTTATATGAGGTGTGATGGTAAAAAAAATAAAAATAATAATATAATAATCTTCTATTTTTTAGTTGGGGTAAAGAATACCAATAATAAGTTCAAGGTGTGATGATAAAATAAATTAGTATAACAATCTTCTATCTTTTCAGTGGTAATATAATGTGTGCTGCATAGAAAGCTACTTAGTGAAAGTGTTAATGAAAGTGTTAATCTTTTAGGCCTAGATTTAGAGTTTAGTGGTAGCCGTGAAAACCAGCGTTAGAGGCTCCTAACGCTGGTTTTAGGCTACCGCCGGTATTTGGAGTCACTCAAAATAGGGTCTAACGCTCACTTTTCAGCCGCGACTTTTCCATACCGCAGATCCCCTTACGTAAATTGCGTATCCTATCTTTTCAATGGGATTTTTCTAACTCCGGTATTTAGAGTCGTTTCTGAAGTGAGCGTTAGACATCTGTTACAGAAGCATTAGTTATTTTGTTGTGAAGAGCTTATTTCCCAGCAGCAATGCCTGAACCAGCAAGCCAGCGCCTAAGAAGGGCTCCAAGAAAACCGTAACAAGTTTCATTTCATAAAGAGTTAACTCTTTTTTTTCAGCTTTTAGAAACTATTGTCTAATCACCTCTGGAGCCAGACTGCTAATTGATAAGATGAACTTGTAAACTTGTTATCTTAAGTACTGTAATCCTATTGTGGCCTGTCAAAGGACAGTGCTCTCTATCTAAATGTGTGATGGGGGATTTTGTGCTTCCCCCCCTCTCCCCCTGGGAGTGCCCTGTGTGCATGTAACCTTAATAAAAAGCAGGCTGGGCATCCCAGTCCTGAGTTCTTGCTTGACCCTCAATCGCAGCGTTGACTCGTTTTGTGGGCAGAAGGGTATCCTAGCTGTACTGCAGCTAAGGGAGATTATTCTATATTTGCGAGACTCATATAGAATACTATGGAAAGCAGCTTCTCCCCTCTTTAGCAATAGGGATCCAGGCTACTAAGCGGTCCATCTCTCAGCGAGACTAAGGGTAACCGTAACATTTGGCGGCAGCGGCGGGATTTTCCTGGATTTCCTAGGAGAGGTACAGAACGGATGGAGAGCGCTTACGAAAAATTGAAGCGTACAACCCTAAAGGATTTACTTGAAAGCAGAGGGGGGTACGCCAGCAACCGGCCGAGGAGAGAGCTGATCACAGAATTGACCGAACTGGATCAGAGCTTCACAATGGCGGAAACACCGACCACGATTAGTGACGAAAAAACCAGGATTGTTCGGGAAAGGCTCTCATTATACGGGCCGAACCCCTCCATGGAATTGGTACAGCAGTTGATGGCGGAGGCGGACAAGGATATACGAGAGACTCGAGCCCACGAACTCAACCTAGCGAACGCACACCGCAATGCTGAAGCCCCGCAGGTAATCATCCCTGTCGAAAATGCTGGGAGGCCCAAGATACCCTATGCGGCATTTCGACCCTTCCTAGAGAGCGAGACAGGGATTGATGAATATTTGGCGGACTTCGAAAGGCAATGTGCCCTGCACCAGATTCCCAACAGAGAGTGGCCCACGATATTGTCTGGGAAACTATCCGGGCGAGCCCTGGAAGCCTTTCGTACTCTGGGTGCTGATGAAGTGACACAGTATGAGCTAGTTAAGGAGACACTGTTGCGACGATACGCTGTAACTCCGGACACGTATCGCCGACAGTTTCGGGGCACGGAAAAGAAGCCTAACGATACCCATATGGAATGGGCGCACCGAATGCGGAGAGCGGCAAATCACTGGCTGAGCGGAAGTAAAGCGGTGACTGGGGAGGAAATTTTACAATTGTTTCTCTTAGAACATTTTTATAATGGCATGGAACAGCAAGGGAAGGAATGGCTGCGAGACAGGCGGCCTTCTACCTTAGAAGAAGCAGCCAAATTGGCCGATGAACATTATGACTCCCGTCTTCACGAACCCATGAACTACCGAGCTCCAGCACGGGTCGAACCCAGAGAGGTTTACCGTGCACCCCCTCGTGCTGAATTCCGAGCCCCGGTGCCCACAGGGCCCGTCCGACACTCAGGACCACCCAATAACAGCTCTGAGCGTCCCAGACCGACTTGCCACCGATGCAAGCAACCAGGGCATTTCATGGCTAGCTGCCCCCTTAATACGCACCAGACACCCAGGAATTACAATTACCCCTCTGGGTCCTATCGTCCGGCCCGGGCCCTCTGTGTTAACCAAGAGGCCCCTATGGAGGGATATGTGGGGCCGCTTCACGAGGCAGACCCTGTATATGCTGCCTCAGATAACCGCCAGCACCATCGGCAGAGGGTATGGCTTGAGGGGCGATCTACCGAGGGATTGCGAGACACAGGGGCTACTATCACGCTGGTACAGAGTCATTTGGTGCCAGAGCACAAGCGATCCGGACAGACTGTGGCCGTTAGAGTGGCGGGGGGGATGTGTACAAAATTCCAACAGCTAAAGTGCATCTTGATTGGGGAGCGGGAAAGGGGGCTGTGAACGTGGGCCTAATGGATAATTTACCTGCCGAAGTACTACTGGGCAACGATTTGGGCCCCATGACTTCTGCCTATGCTCCAGTATGCAACAACGAGGCGGACCCAGTGACTACACGGGCCCAAGCCCGGACGGAGCGAGAGCTTTCACCAGTGCGGGAGACACAGGTAAGACCTACCCCGACCTTGCCTGACAGGTTAGGCCCCATACCCTGGGACACCCCAGATGCTTTCGAGGCAGAGTCTAAGACTGACCCGACCTTACAAAAGTACCGGGAACGAGCAGAGACCGGAGGGGGCGGGGCAGATAACGAAACATTCTTATGGGAAAAAGGGAAACTATACCGCTGGACAGAGAAAAGGGGACAGCGTAGGCGACAGCTGGTAGTGCCCCACAAATACCGTCAAGAAATCCTCAAAATAGGCCACGACATCCCCTTAGCAGGCCACCTAGCCGTTACCCGTACCCTACACCGCATTACTCACACGTTCTTTTGGCCAGGGGTGCACGCTGACGTTAGAACTTACTGTAACACCTGCGATGTGTGTCAACGAGTAGGAAGGCGAGGCGATCACCCTAAAGCCCAGCTAGTAAATATGCCCATTGTAGAGGAACCCTTCAGCCGGGTTGCTATTGACCTAGTGGGACCACTGGCTACCCCTAGTCCCTCCGGTAAGCGATACATTCTTACCGTAGTGGACTACGCTACCAGGTACCCAGAGGCTGTCGCCCTATCCAACATACAAGCGGATACGGTAGCGAATGCACTAGTACAGGTGTTCTCCCGGGTAGGATTTCCAAAAGAAATCCTATCCGACCGAGGCACCCAATTTACGGCTGAATTGACCCAACAACTCTGGCAGGTTTGCAAAATTAAGTCCCTCCTAAGCTCCCCATACCACCCCCAGACGAACGGGCTGTGTGAGAGGTTCAATGGGACCCTCAAGCAAATGCTCAAGACGTTCACTCAGGAATACCGAGACTGGGAACGCTTCCTGCCGCACCTCCTATTTGCTTATCGGGAGGTGCCCCAGGAAACGACAGGGTTCTCTCCCTTCGAGTTGCTCTACGGAAGAAAGGTACGGGGACCCCTAAACCTGATCCGGGAGCACTGGGAGGGAGAGATGGAGGCTGACGGTGTCCCAATTGTGCCATACGTGCTGGAACTCAGGGACCGAATGGAGCAATTAGCCAAATCCGTGCGGGCTAATCTCCAGTTGGCCCAGAGAAGACAGAAAGTATGGTACGATCGGGGGGCCCGAAAGAGAATCTTCACCATAGGACAAAAGGTGTTAGTACTTAAGCCGGTGAAGACAGACAAATTGCAGGCGTCCTGGCAGGGTCCCTACCAGATCGTAGAGAAAAGGGGAGACACCACTTATGTGATAGCTAGCTGCCACGACAACAATCTTAGAAAGACATTCCATGTAAACATGCTCAAGGAATATTTTGAGCGACCAGAGAACGTGACGGCCGTATGTTGTTCCCCTCAGGAAGACCCCGACAGTTTACCCATTCCAGACCTATTAGAAAAGAGCCTCCCCACAGGTATAGTGGCGCAGGTTCAGATAGGGGACCGACTTAGCCCCACTGAAAGGGAGCAGCTCAACCAACTCCTCCAGTCCAAACACCTCACCTTCTCCCCGAAGCCAGGGTACACTACTTTAACCACCCACCAGGTAGATACTCCGGGACAAGCTCCCTTGCGCCAGGCTCCGTACCGAATCCCCGAAGCAGTTAGGACAGGAATGAAGAAGGAGATCGATGAGATGCTCCAGCTCAGGGTAATTGAGCCCTCCGATAGTCCCTGGGCCTCCCCAGTTGTCTTGGTGCCCAAGAAAGATGGGACCACCCGGTTCTGCGTAGACTATCGGAGGCTCAATGAAAATACTGTGACGGACGCTTACCCTATGCCCAGGGTAGACGAGCTACTCGATCGTATAGCCAGGGGAAATTACCTGACCACTATTGACCTCTGCAAAGGTTACTGGCAGATTCCCCTGGCCCCGGAGGCTATCCCCAAGTCGGCATTCGTCACCCCATTCGGCTTATATCAGTTTAGGGTAATGCCGTTTGGGATGAAGAATGCCCCAGCTACATTCCAGCGCTTGGTGGATAGGCTCCTGGATGGCTTCCAGAGTTTTGCTTGCGCCTACCTGGACGACATAGCGATCCACAGTGAGTCCTGGGAGGACCACTTAGCTCATGTGGGAATGGTTCTGGATCAGATCCGGGCTGCTGGCCTGACTCTGAAGCCAGAAAAATGCCACTTTGGGATGGCCGAGGTACAGTACCTGGGTCACCGGGTGGGGTGTGGAAAGCAGCGACCAGAGCCGGCCAAAATAGAAGCTGTCGCCAATTGGCCCACCCCCATCACTAAGACTCAGGTCCTAGCCTTCCTGGGCACGGCAGGGTACTATAGACGGTTCGTACCAGACTACAGCACACTTGCCAAACCCCTGACTGACTTGACCAAGAAGAACTTACCTCGACAGGTCCTGTGGTCTCCCCACTGTGAAACGGCTTTCCAGGCTCTCAAAAATGCTCTAATTAACGCTCCTGTCTTGGCGGCCCCAGCCCTTAACAAACGTTTTATCGTCCATACAGATGCTTCCATGTTCGGGCTGGGAGCCGTCCTCAGCCAAGTAGGCGAAGATGGAGGGGAGCATCCAGTTGCCTACATCAGCCGGAAGCTCCTGCCCCGCGAAGTCAGCTATGCAGCGGTCGAAAAGGAGTGTTTGGCTTTGGTGTGGGCATTAAAGAAATTGACTCCCTATTTATATGGTCAGGAGTTCACTCTGGTCACCGACCATAACCCGTTGGTGTGGCTGAACCGGGTCTCTGGAGATAACGGCAGGCTATTACGTTGGAGCTTATCGTTGCAAACCTTCAATTTCACCATTACTTACAGACCTGGGAAACAGAATGGCAACGCCGACGGGTTGTCCAGACAAACCGACCTCAGCCCCGCATAACCAGCGGTCTGGACAGCCTTAGTCTGCCCCGAAAAGGGGTCAGACCGTGTCTGCCAGAGTGTTCCACAGAAAGGGAGCAATGTTACAGAAGCATTAGTTATTTTGTTGTGAAGAGCTTATTTCCCAGCAGCAATGCCTGAACCAGCAAGCCAGCGCCTAAGAAGGGCTCCAAGAAAACCGTAACAAGTTTCATTTCATAAAGAGTTAACTCTTTTTTTTCAGCTTTTAGAAACTATTGTCTAATCACCTCTGGAGCCAGACTGCTAATTGATAAGATGAACTTGTAAACTTGTTATCTTAAGTACTGTAATCCTATTGTGGCCTGTCAAAGGACAGTGCTCTCTATCTAAATGTGTGATGGGGGATTTTGTGCTTCCCCCCCTCTCCCCCTGGGAGTGCCCTGTGTGCATGTAACCTTAATAAAAAGCAGGCTGGGCATCCCAGTCCTGAGTTCTTGTTTGACCCTCAATCGCAGCGTTGACTCGTTTTGTGGGCAGAAGGGTATCCTAGCTGTACTGCAGCTAAGGGAGATTATTCTATATTTGCGAGACTCATATAGAATACTATGGAAAGCAGCTTCTCCCCTCTTTAGCAATAGGGATCCAGGCTACTAAGCGGTCCATCTCTCAGCGAGACTAAGGGTAACCGTAACAACATCTAACGACAAAACTCCAGCCGCAGGAAAAAAGTCAGTAGTTAAGAGCTTTCTGGGCTAACGCCGGTTTCTAAAGCTCTTAACTACTGTACTCTAAAGTACACTAACACCCATAAAATACCTATGTACCCCTAAACCGAGGTCCCCCCACATCGCCGACACTCGAAAAAAATTTTTTAACCCCTAATCTGCCGACCGCCACCTACGTTATACTTATGTACCCCTAATCTGCTGCCCCTAACACCGCCGACCCCTATATTATATTTATTAACCCCTAATCTGCCCCCCTCAACGTCGCCTCCACCTGCCTACACTTTTTAACCCCTAATCTGCCGACCGGACCTGAGCGCTACTATAATAAAGTTATTAACCCCTAATCCGCCTCACTAACCCTATCATAAATAGTATTAACCCCTAATCTGCCCTCCCTAGCATCGCCGACACCTAACTTCAATTATTAACCCCTAATCTGCCGACCGAATCTCGCCGCTATTCTAATAAATGTATTAACCCCTAAAGCTAAGTCTAACCCTAATACTAACACCCCCCCTAAGTTAAATATAATTTAAATCTAACGAAATTAATTAACTCTTATTAAATAAATTATTCCTATTTAAAGCTAAATACTTACCTGTAAAATAAACCCTAATATAGCTACAATATAAATTATAATTATATTATAGCTATTTTAGGATTTATATTTATTTTACAGGTAACTTTGTATTTATTTTAACCAGGTACAATAGCTATTAAATAGTTAAGAACTATTTAATAGCTAAAATAGTTAAAATAATTACAAATTTACCTGTAAAAGAAATCCTAACCTAAGTTACAAATAAACCTAACACTAGACTATCAATAAATTAATTAAATAAACTACCTACAATTACCTACAATTAACCTAACACTACACTATCAATAAATTAATTAAATACAATTGCTACAAATAAATACAATTAAATAAACTAACTAAAGTACAAAAAATAAAAAAGAACTAAGTTACAAAAAATAAAAAAATATTTACAAACATAAGAAAAATATTACAACAATTTTAAACTAATTACACCTACTCTAAGCCCCCTAATAAAATAACAAAGCCCCCCAAAATAAAAAAATGCCCTACCCTATTCTAAATTACTAAAGTTCAAAGCTCTTTTACCTTACCAGCCCTGAACAGGGCCCTTTGCGGGGCATGCCCCAAGAAATACAGCTCTTTTGCCTGTAAAAAAAAACATACAATACCCAAGCCCCCCAACATTACAACCCACCACCCACATACCCCTAATCTAACCCAAACCCCCCTTAAATAAACCTAACACTAAGCCCCTGAAGATCATCCTACCTTGTCTTCACCATACCAGGTTCACCGATCGGTCCAGAAGAGCTCCTCCGATGTCCTGATCCAAGCCCAAGCGGGGGGCTGAAGAGGTCCATGATCCGGCTGAAGTCTTCATCCAAGCGGGGCAGAAGATCAGCCAATAGAATGCAAGCTCAATCTGATTGGCTGATCGGATCAGCCAATCGGATTGAACTTGATTCTGATTGGCTGATTCCATCAGCCAATCAGAATATTCCTACCTTAATTCCGATTGGCTGATAGAATCCTATCAGCCAATCGGAATTCGAGGGACGCCATCTTGGATGACGTCATTTAAAGGAACCGTCATTCGTCGTTCAGTCGTCGGCCAGGATGGATGTTCCGCGGTGGAGGTCTTCAGGATGCTGCCGCTTCGCTCTGGATGGATTCTGCTTGGATGAAGACTTCAATCGGATGGAAGACCTCTTCTACCCCGCTTGGATGAAGACTTCAGCCGGATCATGGACCTCTTCAGGGGCTTAGAGTAGGTGTAATTAGTTTAGAATTGTTGTAATATTTTTCTTATGTTTGTAAATATTTTTTTATTTTTTTTTAACCAATCAACGATTTTTAGAATGTATAAGTTGCTAGACACACATGTGCACCCTTTGTCTATGATTACGGTCCAAAAACCATGTTGGGACCATGATTTCACTAAGTTTCCTCCTGTACAATATATTTTCAACTTCCCGATGTTGAAGTGTGTGCACAAACATAATTTTGACAAATTGTGGACGCAATGCACGTTTAAAAACTTTATATATTTAATTTAGGCATTTTGATTTTAAAAAGCTGGCATTTGCAAATATTTAGTTAAAGGGACACTGAACCCAATTTTTTTCTTTTGTGATTCAGATAGAGCATGCAATTTTAAGAAACTTTCTAATTTACTCCTATGATCACATTTTCTTCATTCTCTTGGTATCTTTATTTGAAAAGCAAGAATGTAAGTTTAGATGCCGGCCTATTTTTGGTGAACAACGTGGGTTGTTATTGCTGATTGGTGGATAAATTAACCCACAAATAAACAAGTGCTGTCCAGAGTACTGAACCAAAAATTGGCAGGCTCCTTAGCTTAGATGCCTTCTTTTTCAAATAACGATAGCAAGAGAATGAAGAAAAATTGATAATAGGAGTAAATTAGAAAGTTGCTTAAAATTGCATGCTCTATCTGAATCACAAAAGAAAACAATTGGGTTCAGTGTCCGTTTAAATATGCAAAGGGCATCCATCTTTTTATATAAAGTATCTGAGTTGCACGCAGTGGCGGACCAAATGAGCAGAGGGCCCTAGTGCAGAGATAGTTTGGAGATTTCTGATCTCAGACGGTCTGTAAATGCAATCATTTGTCCTGGCAGAGAAACAGAAAAGTCTTTGGGGAAATGGTTTCCTATTCTTCAGCTGCAAAGAGCAGCTCTTCATTTGCTGACACAGGTGTGCTTGGTACAGTAAGATTGCAATAATTTTTTTTACAGTTGCATCCAAACTTTTAAAACTGATATTTAGCTGAGTTAGGATTGTATATTCACTTTACAGTTTCTCTCATGATCAGTCTTTCATCCTCACACAATTCATCCCACTTTTTTTTCACTTTACAGTTTCTTTTCTGTTCAAACTTGACACCAACACCCAACTTTTCAGCAATCTTGTAAGCGCTGTCTTTGGCTGACTAACAATTAGCTCTGAACAGCTGTAGTGATGTTTTTGCATTACAAAGTAATTTTGCAGCTGCCTCTAGATGCATTTATATAGACTGTAGGCACTCGAAAACCAGATCAATTGTTTCCAAAATCTTTGTCTGTAGCACAACTAATAAAACAAATTTAAATCTAACTAAAAGTTTCCGTAAACTTGATGCTTCATCAGACTCCTCTTTATTTTCACTAATAAGCATCATTTTTGTGAGGGCCTTCATAAATATCAAGATATCGAAACTTTAAAGCAATACGTGAATCGCTTCTGGAAGCTCAGCGTGTCGGACATAACCTTTTTAAAGTAACATCACTGGTGGTCTCAGAAGCACCTGCCCATTCAGATAGCATTCCCCAGCGCTTACTACTATTGGCAAACAAAGTGTACAGACTTTCAATGATATCATAAAAGTTCAGTATCTCTGGTATGTTCTTAACAGAGTCATTCAGTGCAAGATTTAAATTGTGTGCTGCATATATTGTGCATTTGGTTCCCTTTTACAAATTCTAGCTTGCACCCCAGAATAGACCCCACTCATATTAGCTGCTCCATCATATCCTTGCCCTCGACATTTTGGTAGATTCAGTTTTCTCCCTTCAATGCACTTAACAATCTCTTTTTTAAGATCAGCAGCAGTTTGTTCAGCAACTGATACAAAACCTAAGAAAGCTTCATTCATTTTCTATAATGAAAAAAGAAAGAAAGGCGCTCCAATGGTGCAGAAAATCACAAGATATATTGAAATATGCTCAAAATACCCCTGCACTGAATGTTACTTACAAAGCTAGCGCACTATATTGCAGTGCAAGTCAGACAGGCTGGATAAATCAGAGCCCACTAGCTGGCTCACTCCGGATAACAGGTCCAACAACCTGTATGTTCTGTATATAAAAAGAGACAGGGGAGGGGGAAAAGAGGCTCCAATGGTGCAGAAAATCACAACAAATATTGATGATATTCAAAATCGCCCCTCCAATGAATAATACTCACAAACGTAGCGCACTATATTGTAGTGCAAGTCAGGCAGGCTGGAAAGGTCAAAGCCCACCAGCTAGCTGACTCCGGCAAGCAGGTAACATATATAGAACAGTCTCCAAATAAAACTCAAAACACCCCTTTAAGTAAAGAGTAATTTATTGTGAACAAAGTTAAAATCTAAAACAATCTGCAACACGTTTCTCAGTGCTTATGGTGCTGTTTCTTAAGGCAGTGAATATAAGCAAATGAACAATACAACATATATAAAGCCTTTAGTTAACCAGACAAACATACAGCTGTCCAATGTCTGTGTGCAAATTTGCATACATTATCCGAATTAACAACAAGCTTCTGCTGTGTAAAAATTAACCTCTTAGAAACATTCTTCCACCGTGGTTAAATATCCAAAATACAATGGCCTCTATTTATCAAGCCGTCGACTTTCTTGCATTCGACGGCCCTAATACGCTCGCCTAAGATCGCCTAACATCGCTGCCGCGGACCTGAATACGCTCTCCAAAATTATCAAAAAAGCTGTCAAAAAGCATCGCACCAAGTACGGAGTGCTGAGTAGCGGACTGTTGATAATTAACAGTCATCGATCTCGCTACTCTTCGGCTTTTTCACAGTTTTCTTGCTATACTGTCACTAAGCACCCACACTATACTATACTGTTTTACCCCCTAAACCGCCACTCCCGGAGTCCCCCGCAGCTAAATAAAGTTATTAACCCCTAAACCCCCGCTCGCGGAGCCCCCTGCAACTAAATAAAGTTATTAACCCCTAAACCGCCGCAACTCTAATAAATGTATTAACCCCTAAACCGCCGCTCACGGACCCCGCCGCCACCTACATTATACCTATTAACCCCTAATCTGCCACCCCCTATAGTGCCACCACCTACATAAAGTTATTAACCCCTATCCTGCCGCTCCCAGACCCCGCCACAACTAAATACATTGTTTAACCCCTAAACTGGCGCTGCCGGAGCCCACCACCACCTACATTATATTTATTAACCCCTAATCTGCCCCCCCCTACACCGTCGCCACTATAATAAAGTTATTAACCACTAAACCTAAGTCTAACCCTAAACCTAACACCCATTAACTTAAATATAATTTAAATAACTCTAAATAAATATTCCTATAATTAACTAAATTATTCCTATTTAAAACTAAATACTTACCTCTAAAATAAACCCTAAGATAGCTACAATATAACTAATAGTTACATTGTAGCTATTTTAGGATTTATTTTTATTTTACAGGCAACTTTGTATTTATTTTAACTAGGTAGAATAGTTTTTAAATAGTTATTAACTATTTAATAACTACCTAGCTAAAATAAGTACAAAATTACCTGTAAAATAAACCCTAACCTAAGTTACAATTACACCTAACACTACACTATCATTAAACTAATTACCTAAACTACCTACAATTAATTACAATTAAATAAACTAAATTACGAAAAAAAACCCCACTAAATTACAGAAAAAAAAGAATTACAAGAATTTTAAACTAATTACACCTAATCAAATGCCCCTAATAAAATAAAAAAGCCCCCCAAAATAATAAAATTCCCTACCCTATACTAAATTACAAATAGCCCATTGCCCCAAAGTAATCAGCTCTTTTACCTGTAAAAAAATTACAATACCCCCCAACATTACAACCCACCACCCACACACCAAACCCTACTCTAAAACCCACCCAAAACCCCCTTAAAAAAACCTAACACTAACCGCTTGAAGATCACCCTACCTTGAGACGTCTTCACCCAACCGGGCCTAAGTCCTCAACGAAGCTGGGCGAAGTCTTCATCCAACTGGGCAGAAGAGGTCCTCCAGACTGGCAGAAGTCTTCATCCAGACGGCATCTTCTATCTTCATCCATCCATCCGACGAGGAGGGGCTCCATCTTGAAGACATCCGACGCGGAGCATCTATCCAGACCGACGACTACCCGTCAAATGAATATTCCTTTAAATTACGTCATCCAAGATGGCGTCCCTTGCATTCCGATTGGCTGATAGAATTCTATCAGCCAATCGGAATTAAGGTAGGAAAAATCATATTGGCTGATCCAATCAGCCAATAGGATAGAGCTTGCATTCTATTGGCTGATTGGAACAGCCAATAAAATGTGAGCTCAATCCTATTGGCTGATTGGATCAGCCAATAGGATTGAACTTCAATCCTAGTGGCTGATTACATCAGCCAATAGGATTTTTCCTACCTTAATTCCGATTGGCTGATAGAATTCTATCAGCCAATCGGAATTCAAGGGACGCCATCTTAGATGACGTCATTTAAAGCAATATTCATTCGTCGGGTAGTCGTCGGTCTGGATGGATGCTCCACGTCGGATGTCTTTAAGATGATGCCGCTCCTCATCGGATGGATGAAGATAGAAGATGCCGTCTGAATGAAGACTTCTGCCCGTCTGGAGGACCTCTTCTGCCCGGTTGGATGAAGACTTCGCCCAGCTTCGTTAAGGACTTAGGCCCGGTTGGGTGAAGACGTCTCAAGGTAGGGTGATCTTCAAGGGGTTAGTGTTAGGTTATATTAAGGGGGATTGGGTGGGTTTTAGAGTAGGGTTGGGTCTGTGGGTGGTGGGTTTTAATGTTGGGGGGGTATTGTAATTTTTTTACAGGTAAAAGAGCTGATTACTTTGGGGCAATGCCCCGCAAAAAGCCCTTTAAAGGGCTATTTGTAATTTAGTATAGGGTAGGGTTTTTTTTTATTTTGAGGGGCTTTTTTATTTTATTAGGGGGATTAGAGTAGCTGTAATTAGTTTAATATTCTTGTAATTATTTTTTTATTTTCTGTAATTTAGTGTTTGTTTTTTTGTACTTTAGTTAATTTTATTTAATTGTAGTTAATTTATTTAATTATTTTAATTATAGTGTAGTGTTAGGTGTAATTTGAATTTAGGTTAGGTTTTATTTTACAGGTACTTTTGTATTTATTTTAGCTAGGTAGCTATTAAATAGTTAATAACTATTTAATAACTATTCTACCTAGTTAAAATAAATACAAAGTTGCCTGTAAAATAAAAATAAATCCTAAAATAGCTAAAATGTAACTATTAGTTATATTGTAGCTAGCTTAGGGTTTATTTTACAGGTAAGTATTTAGTTTTAAATAGGAATAATTTAGTTAATTATAGGAATATTTATTTAGAGTTATTTCAATTATATTTAAGTTAGTGGGTGTTTAGTTTAGGGTTAGGTTTAGGTTTAGGGGTTAATAACTTTATTATAGTGGCGACGGTGTAGGGGGGCAGATTAGGGGTTAATAGGTATAATGAAGGTGGCGGCGGGATCCGTGAGCAGAGGTTTAGGGGTTAATATATTTATTAGAGTTGTAGCGGGGTCCAAGAGCAGTGGTTTAGGGGTTAATATGATTATTAGAGTGGCGGTGGGATCCGGGAGTGGCGGTTTAGGGGTTAATAAGTATAATGTAGGTGTTGACAGTGTAGGGGGGGCAGATTAGGGGTGTTTAGACTCGTGGTACATGTTAGGGTGTTAGGTGTAGACATTTATCATAGGAATCAATGGGATATCGGGCAGCAGCGAACATGAGCTTTCGCTGCTGTTAGAGTCCCATTGATTCCTATGGCATCTGCCGCCTCCAGGGCGGCGGATAGAAAACCAGGTACGCTGGGCCGAAATAGTGGCGAGCGTACCTGGTAGTTCTTTGATAACTTCCAAAAGTAGTCAGATTGTGTCAAACTTGCGTTCAGAACATCTGTAGTGACGTAACCATCGATCCGTGTTGGACTGAGTCCGGCGGATCGTATGTTACGTCACTGAATTCTACTTTTGCCGGTCTTTAGGGTTTGATAACTACGGCGCATCAGGCTCGCCACAAATACGCTGCGGTGTTCCAGCGTATTTGCGGTTGAGGCCATAATATCATTCTCATTTAGATCAGACATCTGATTAAAATATCCACCGTTCTTATTGAACATCCATACTGGGATATATCATTCTTATTTGAATCAGATATCTGTTTAAAACGCCTCCACAATAACATATATTGCATATAAATAAAAAAACATAATTTATGCAAGAATTTACCTGATAAATTCATTTCTTTCATATTGGCAAGAGTCCATGAGCTAGTGACATATGGGATATACAATCCTACCAGGAGGGGCAATGTTTCCCAAACCTCAAAATGCCTATAAATACACCCCTCACCACACCCAAAATTCAGTTTAACGAATAGCCAAGTAGTGGG
Organism: Bombina bombina; assembly: GCF_027579735.1. Lineage (NCBI taxonomy): Eukaryota > Metazoa > Chordata > Amphibia > Anura > Bombinatoridae > Bombina > Bombina bombina. The sequence goes on along the minus strand of NC_069501.1, from coordinate 718,109,210 downwards.
GTGATAAAGAAAGGAGCAAAAATTATCAACAAAGGAATTTGGAAATAATTGTGCTTTATTAAAAAAAAATCATAACCACCATAAAAAGGGTCGGCCTCATGGACTCTTGCCAATATGAAAGAAATGAATTTATCAGGTAAATTCTTACATAAATTATGTTTTCTTTCATGTAATTGGCAAGAGTCCATGAGCTAGTGACGTATGGGATATCAATACCTAAGATGTGGAACTCCATGCAAGAGTCACTAGAGAGGGAAGGATAAAAATAAAAACAGCCATATTCTGCTGAAAAAAAATCCACAACCCAAAAAATAAGTTTATTCTCATAATGAAAAGAAAAACTTAAAACATCAGCAGAAGAATCAAACTGAAACAGCTGCCTGAAGAACTTTTCTACCAAAGACTGCTTCTGAAGAAGCAAATACATCAAAACGGTAGAACCTAGCAAATGTATGCAAAGAGGACCAAGTTGCTGCTTTGCAAATCTGATCAGCTGAAGCTTCATTCTTAAAAGCCCACGAAGTGGAGACTGATCTAGTAGAATAAGCTGTAATTCTCTGAGGCGGGGCCTGACCCAACTCCAAATAAGCTTGATGAATCAAAAGCTTTAACCAAGAAGCCAAGAAAATAACAGAGGCCTTCTGAGCTTTCCTAGGACCAGAAAATATAACAAATAGACTAGAAGTCTTCCTGAAATCTTTAGTAGCTTCAACATAATATTTCAAAGCTCTCACCACATCCAAAGAATGTAAGGATCTTTCCAAAGATTTCTTAAAATTAGGACACAAGGAAGGGACAACAATTTCTCTACTAATGTTGTTAGAATTCACAACCTTAGGTAAAATTTAAATGAAGTCCGCAAAACCGCCTTATCCTGATCAAAAATCAGAAAAGGAGATTCACAAGAAAGAGCAGATAACTCAGAAACTCTTCTAGCAGAAGAGATGGCCAAAAAGAACAACACTTTCCAAGAAAGTAGTTTAATGTCCAAAGAATGCATAGGCTCAAATGGAAGAGCCTGTAATGCCCTCAAAACCAAATTAAGACTCCAAGGAGGAGAGATTGATTTAATGACAGGCTTAATACGAACTAAAGCCTGTACAAAACAGTGAATATCAGGAAGTTTAGCAATCTTTCTGTGAAATAAAACAGAAAGAGCAGAGATTTGTCCCTTCAAAGAAGTTGCAGACAAACCCTTATCCAAACCATCCTGAAGAAACTGTAAAATTCTAGGAATTTTAAAAGAATGCCAAGAGAATTTATGAGAATAACACCATGAAATGTAAGTCTTCCAAACTCAATAATAAATCTTTCTAGAGACAGATTTACGAGCTTGTAACATAGTATTAACCACTGAGTCAGAGAAAGCTCTATGACTAAGAACTAAGCGTTCAATTTCCATACCTTCAAATTTAATGATTTGAGATCCTGATGGAAAAACGGACCTTGAGACAGTAGGTCCGGCCTTACTGGAAGTGGCCAAGGTTGGCAACTGGACATCTGAACAAGATCCGCATACCAAAACCTGTGAGGCCATGCTGGAGCCACCAGCAACACAAACAATTGTTCCATGATGATTTTGGAGATTACTCTTGGAAGAAGAACTAGAGGCGGGAAAATATAAGCAGGTTCATAACACCAAGGAAGTGTCAGCGCATCCACTGCTTCCGCCTGAGAATCCCTGAACCTGGACAGGTATCTGGGAAGTTTCTTGTTTAGATCAGAAAGTGTATTTATAAGGAGCGCCTTACTTACACCCTGTTAGCTGTTTAATAGAATAATCTCACAAATATTCTGAAGCTGAAGATAAAGGGAAAATATAAACAGCGCTTCACCTATATATAGATATAGGATAGCTAGGGATGTTTATCAATGGGTCAATAAACTAAATGAAATAAATGTAAATACATATGAGTAAAATATCTTAATATTTAATTTATCAAAACAATACATACATATGCATACTAATAGTATATATAAAAACAATCAAGATAAAATCAGAATAAAAAACATTCATAGATGAATCATTCGTGGGGAGAAAATTATAAATAACTTTCTAGGTAGACACACAGAGGAGAGGACGTCTCCACCTCCTCAGACAATAAAAAATCTTCAAAGAGCAATGTGCTATACTTGAGAATAGTAGCGTTCCACCTTTATTTAATTGCAAGTCACTTCTTTGCAGTATACTTTACAATGTTGCAAAAAACCTTCAAAGAGCAGTGTGCTATGCTTGAGATTAATGGCACTCCACCTTTACTAAGTTGCAAGTCTCTTTTTTGTTGCAGTGTACTTTACAATGTTGCAATGTGTATTGCTCGCTCCTTGGTGTTTTTGCCCACCTTTTATCTTAATATAGCTTAGCATTCAAGGAGGTCAAAAAATTTTTATCTAAAAATTTCTGCATTCATATGCGTAAGAGTAGTTCATGTGCTTGAAATAAAAGTTAATAGTTGTTTTAAACAGTTTCTGGTGGCAAGCAAGTAGAAGGGTAGCTCCAAGAAACACTTTAATCGTGGTTCCGTGTACAAAATAGTTGCATTTGGAATATATACAATCTCAGTACTGTAAAGTTCAGTGCAGGATAGGTAATTACAGGCAGGTATACTTTACCGGTCACCCTTTGTTTGCGATCTCCGGCGTGGATATTGTGGCGTCCTTTTGGCCCTGTATCGACCTGTCAGATAACGCTCTCACCTCTGACCTTGATATAGTGATGTCAGCAATTTTCATCCGCAACGGGTATTGCCACTACGGTCTCTCCAGGTGTCCACTTCGCTGTAGGTGTGCTGGTAGCCTGCTTGTATGCTTCTTTCTTTAGATGCCAATAGTGATCATCCGGATTCTGTGTCTCAGAACTCTGCGCAGAGTATCAGATAAAATGTAGCCTGCTCGGCTGGTAGCTAATCCGGGTTCTTTCTTTTAGTAGCTCCTTCGAGGATACTTCTACGCGTTTCACCGTAGTGTAGGCTTTATCAAGACTGATCTTTCGAGGAGCTGTTTGTCAGGTTTAAATACCCCACCATTCATTTTCATTGGTTAGCGGTTTTCTTCGTTGCATGAGTGTGTATAGGGAGTCGTGATTATTCACAGTGTATCTTATTTTGTTTTGTTGCTACATATCGTCATTCCTTCTTCTCTTTTTTCAGGTGGAGTGTATATTTAAGTTGTACTTAAGCATACAGATATTTAGTAGATTTGTAGATGGAGTGTGATGTTAATAGGTGGAAATACAGTCAAATTGTAAATTCATTTGTGTGGGTTGAATACTCATATATTTCATAGTTGATCTCATTTACTAGAATATTATAAATATTAGAAATAGTAAACATCAAATTAAGAAAAAATAGTAAAAATCAAATTAAGAGAAATCAAAAAATTAAAAAATTGGAATCAGTATATGGTATAAAATTATAATAGAGTAGATGACTATATAATAAGATCACGTTTCCTTGATCAGCTATATATTTTCGATTATATTGGGGATCTAGTATATTTCCACTGTTTGCTTATATTAAACTGGACAAGGACAACCATATATATATATATAGAGACACATCCAAGCTTATATGCTTGGCAAGAGTCTCTGTACATATACATAAATGTGGAAGAATATATTTATACTCATTTCTCATACTCCTATAGTTATTTTAAAGATTTTCATTCTACCATAAACAGATGTACATCTAATTTGGAATCAAAAGTGTTATGGATTACTAGTTATATTGTTATCATATTTATTTTCAATATTTAAATTTCAATATTTTCAGATAAACACAGATATACACCTATTATGGTATATACCCATTTTGCATAATTCTATTGGTCACCTAGATATCTTTATTCTACCATAAAAGGATTTATATCCAATTCGGAATTTAATCCTTTTGGATATAGAGTGTCCATATTGTAAATATATTCTGCTTCTTTCTTTAGTATAACTTTTTCAAAATTCCCTCCTCGCCAAGGTTTCTTCACTTTCTTTATGCCCCAATATAGTAGACCTTTGATGCTGTTATTGTGTACTGTCCTAAAATGTTCGTAGAGGTGTGTATCTAGATGGCCCTTCTCTATGTTCCATATATGTTCTCGAATCCTTGTGCGGAGGCATCTAGTTGTCTCGCCTAAATATTGCAATTTGCAACTACATTGAAGTACATATATAATATTATGGTCACTGCATCTGATGGTCTCATTGATTTTTGCTATATAATCATTGTTTATTGCTTTTACTTCTTTGGTCTTGTTACTATACTTGCATGCTTTGCAACTGTAGCATGGAAAAAATCCTACTATTCGTTTCCCTTTTAGATCTCTGTCACCCTTTTTATTTCCTTGTGTGAACTCACTGGGGGCTAGTACACTTTTCATATTTTTCGCCTTCCTATATATGAAGTTTGGGTTTGATGTTAGTTTCTCTCCTAAGATGGGATCTTCCTGTAATAAATGCCAGTGTTTTCTTACAATTTATGGTAGAATAAAGATATCTAGGTGACCAATAGAATTATGCAAAATGGGTATATACCATAATAGGTGTATATCTGTGTTTATCTGAAAATATTGAAATTTAAATATTGAAAATAAATATGATAACAATATAACTAGTAATCCATAACACTTTTGATTCCAAATTAGATGTACATCTGTTTATGGTAGAATGAAAATCTTTAAAATAACTATAGGAGTATGAGAAATGAGTATAAATATACTCTTCCACATTTATGTATATGTACAGAGACTCTTGCCAAGCTGTATATAAGTTTGGATGTGTCTCTATATATATATATATGGTTGTCCTTGTCCAGTTTAATATAAGCAAACAGTGGAAATATACTAGATCCCCAATATAATCGAAAATATATAGCTGATCAAGGAAACGTGATCTTATTATATAGTCATCTACTCTATTATAATTTTATACCATATACTGATTCCAATTTTTTAATTTTTTGATTTCTCTTAATTTGATTTTTACTATTTTTTCTTAATTTGATGTTTACTATTTCTAATATTTATAATATTCTAGTAAATGAGATCAACTATGAAATATATGAGTATTCAACCCACACAAATGAATTTACAATTTGACTGTATTTCCACCTATTAACATCACACTCCATCTACAAATCTACTAAATATCTGTATGCTTAAGTACAACTTAAATATACACTCCACCTGAAAAAAGAGAAGAAGGAATGACGATATGTAGCAACAAAACAAAATAAGATACACTGTGAATAATCACGACTCCCTATACACACTCATGCAACGAAGAAAACCGCTAACCATTGAAAATGAAAGGTGGGGTATTTAAACCTGACAAACAGCTCCTCGAAAGATCAGTCTTGATAAAGCCTACACTACGGTGAAACGCGTAGACGTATCCTCGAAGGAGCTACTAAAAGAAAGAACCCGGATTAGCTACCAGCCGAGCAGGCTACATTTTATCTGATACTCTGCGCAGAGTTCTGAGACACAGAATCCGGATGATCACTATTGGCATCTAAAGAAAGAAGCATACAAGCAGGCTACCGGCACACCTACAGCGAAGTGGACACCTGGAGAGACCGTAGTGGCAATACCCGTTGCGGATGAAAATGGCTGACATCACTATATCAAGGTCAGAGGTGAGAGCGTTATCCGACAGGTCGATACAGGGCCAAAAGGACGCCACAATATCCACGCCGGAGATCGCAAACAAAGGGTGACCGGTAAAGTATACCTGCCTGTAATTACCTATCCTGCACTGAACTTTACAGTACTGAGAGTGTATATATTCCAAATGCAACTATTTTGTACACGGAACCACGATTAAAGTGTTTCTTGGAGCTACCCTTCTACTTGCTTGCCACCAGAAACTGTTTAAAACAACTATTAACTTTTATTTCAAGCACATGAACTACTCTTACGCATATGAATGCAGAAATTTTTAGATAAACAATTTTTGACCTCCTTGAATGCTAAGCTATATTAAGATAAAAGGTGGGCAAAAACACCAAGGAGCGAGCAATACACATTGCAACATTGTAAAGTACACTGCAACAAAAAAGAGACTTGCAACTTAGTAAAGGTGGAGTGCCATTAATCTCAAGCATAGCACACTGCTCTTTGAAGGTTTTTTGCAACATTGTAAAGTATACTGCAAAGAAGTGACTTGCAATTAAATAAAGGTGGAACGCTACTATTCTCAAGTATAGCACATTGCTCTTTGAAGATTTTTTATTGTCTGAGGAGGTGGAGACGTCCTCTCCTCTGTGTGTCTACCTAGAAAGTTATTTATAATTTTCTCCCCATGAATGATTCATCTATGAATGTTTTTTATTCTGATTTTATCTTGATTGTTTTTATATATACTATTAGTATGCATATGTATGTATTGTTTTGATAAATTAAATATTAAGATATTTTACTTATATGTATTTACATTTATTTAATTTAGTTTATTGACCCATTGATAAACATCCCTAGCTATCCTATATCTATATATAGGTGAAGCGCTGTTTATATTTTCCCTTTATCTTGTTTAGATCAGAGGCAATCAGATCTATCTCTGGAAGACCCCACATCTGAACAATCTGAGAAAACACATCTGGATGGAGGGACCACTCCTCCGGATGTAAAGTCTGACGGCTGAGATAATCCGCCTCCCAATTGTCTACACCTGGGAACTAGATTCCGCCCAAGCAAGTATCCGAGAAACTTCTTTCATAGCTTGGGGACTGTGAGTCCCACCCTGATGATTTACATATGCCACTGTTGTGATTTTGTCTGTCTGAAAACAAATGAACGGTTCTCTCTTCAACAGAGGCCAAAACTGAAGAGCTCTGAGAATTGCACGGAGATCTAAAATATTGATTGGTAATCTCGCCTCTTGAGATTTCCAAACCCCTTGTGCTGTCAGAGATCCCCAAAAAGCTCCCCAACCTGAAAGACTTGCATCTGTAGTGATCACAGTCCAGGTTGGGCGAACAAAAGAAGCCCCTTGAACTAAACGCTGGTGATTTAACCACCACGTCAGAGAGTGTCGAACATTGGGATTTAAGGATATGAATTGTGATATCTTTGCATAATCCCTGCACCATTGATTCAGCATACAAAGCTGGAGAGGTCTCATGTCCGATGCTGCAGTCATGAGACCTAAAACTTCCATGCACATAGCCACTGAAGGGAATGACTGAGACTGAAGGTGCCGACAGGCTGCAACTAATTTCAAACATCTTTTGTCTGTTAAAGACATAAATCACAGGGATTGTCCAGGAGCCTAGTTATATAACAGATTTGGGCTCACCCACTAGTTGCACCTCCCTCCAAAGGTGTAACAACAAGTATACCAAAAAACAGAGATTGTGAGGAGCGCCCCAAAAGAGGCTATCCGTTTTGACTAAATAATTGATTTGATTATATCTAGTTTGCCAAACATCTATTACTCCAATCATATATGGATCTCATTTAATTAATAATAAACCACTTAAAGTAAAAGGATTCATAAAATTTTATTCTCTATTTTAAAAAATGCACATAAAAATTATTTGCTCCGAATCTATTCAATTATATACAAGACAGACACCGGCTCAGGTAAGAGCCGACACGTGTTGATCCAATCCACAGCTCCACGAGAGAGAGGAAGCTTAAACACTGGTATTGTTCATAAGTCCTGTCTGTCAATATAGCAGGTGAAGACCCAGTCAAAGAAAACACAGTCTGACTCCAATAACCACAACATCAGTGTCAAAGTGGGAAACCGGAGAATTCAGGTCCGCCTGACGTAACTGCTGGGGCGATAGGAGATGAAAAGAATTTGAATAAGTGCGCGTACCATCCTATTGGCGAAACTGGACTCCAAAAAGTAAAGCAAACCGGAGACTTCAAACCGCTGACGAGCGGCATCTTCATCTTTTCTTCTGTGACCTGTTATTTGACTGTGGGCAGCACAGACGCCGGTGAAATCATCTGAGCTGCCTGTGAAGAAATAAGGTACCTTATCCTTGTAAACCTAACGGTGAACAAATATAACACTGAACATTAACGCTACATTTACTTACTTACAAAGTGTTTAACCGGAACTCTACAGACGATACTAAATTGCTAAGTAGTTCATTGAACAACTTGTGCTGAATGTTGCAAGAAAGTGTAGCAACCTTATTCAGTTATTATTATATGTGAATTGCCATAACAACGCTGTTTTCAAGTTTATGCTAATCAACTTAAACTCAACCAGTTTACCAAATTTTAATATTGATGAATATTTATATATTGAGCTCTTATTTATGAACCTATATTATATGTTATTACATTTATATGTTATTGCATTTAACTGTTTAGGATAGGACACCGGTGTCTGTCTTGTATATAATTGAATATATTCGGAGCAAATCATTTTTATGTGCATTTTTTAAAATAGAGAATAAAATTTTATGAATCCTTTTACTTTAAGTGGTTTATTATTAATTAAATGAGATCCGTGTATGATTGGAGTAATAGATGTTTGGCAAACTAGATATAATCAAATCAATTATTTAGTCAAAACGGATAGCCTCTTTTGGGTCGCTCCCCACAATCTCTGTTTTCTGTTAAACACAGAGTCATAGACACTGAATCTATCTGGAAACCTAAAAAGGTGACCCTTGTCTGAGGAATCAAGAAACTTTTTGGTAAATTGATCCTCCAACCATGTTTTCAAAGAAACAACACTAGTTAATTCGTGTTAGATTCTTCAGAACGTAAAGACTGAGCTAGTACCAAGATATCGTCCAAATAAGGAAACACTGCAATACCCTGCTCTCTGATTACAGAGAGTAGGGCACCGAGAAAAGATTCATGGAGCAGTTGCTAGGCCAAATGGAAGAGCAACAAATTGGTAATGCTTGTCTAGAAAAGAGAATCTCAGGAACTGATAATGTTCTGGATGAATCGGAATATGAAGGTATATATCCTGCAAGTCTATTGTGGACATATAATGTCCTTGCTGAACAAAAGGCAGAATAGTCCTTATAGTCACCATCTTGACAGTTGGTACTCTTACATAACGATTCAACATTTTCAGATCCAGAACTGGTCTGAATGAATTTTCCTTCTTTGGGACAATAAATAGATTTGAATAAAACCCCAGACCTTGTTCCTGAAAAGGAACTGGCATGATTACCCCTGAAAACTCCAGGTCTGAAACACACTTCAGGAAAGCCTGAGCTTTTACTGGATTTGCTGGGATGCGTGAGAGAAAAAAATATTCTCACAGGGGATTTTACTCTGAATCCTATTCAGTACCCCTGAGAGACAATGCTCTGAATCCATTGATTTTGGACAGAATTTATCCAAACATCCTTGAAAAACCTTAATCTGCCCCCTACCAGCTGAGCTGGAATGAGGGCCGCACCTTCATGAGGACTTAGGGGCTGACTTTGGTTTCTTAAATGGCTTGGATTTATTCCAATTTGAGGAAGGCTTCCAATTGGAAACAGATTCCTTGGGAGAAGGATTTGGTTTTTGTTCCTTATTTTGACGAAAGGAATGAAAACGATTAGAAGCCTTAGATTTACCTTAGGTTTTTTTTATCCTGAGGCAAAAAACTCCCTTCCCCCCAGTAACAGTTGAAATAATAGAATCCAACTGAGAGCCAAATAAATTATTACCTTGAAAAGAAAGAGATAATAATCTAGACTTAGATGTCATATCAGCATTCCAAGATTTAAGCCACAAAGCTCTTCTAGCTAAAATAGCTAAAGACATGGATCTAACATCAATTTTGATAATATCAAAAATAGCATCACAAATAAAATGATTAGCATGTTGTAGTAAGCGAACAATGCTAGCTAGATAAGTCAGAATCCAATTCTTGTTGCGCTAAATTCTCCAACCAAAAAGTTGATGCAGCTGCAACATCAGCCAAAGAAATTGCAGGTCTGAGAAGATGACCTGAATATAAATAGGCTTTCCTTAGATAAGATTCAAGTTTCCTATCTAAAGGATCTTTAAAAGAAGTACTATCTTTCATAGGAATAGTGGTACGTTTAGCAAGAGTAGAAATAGCCCCATCAACTTTGGGGATCTTTTCTCAAAACTCTATTGAAATTGCTGGTAAAGATACAATTTTTTAAACCTTGAAGAAGGAAAAAAAGAGGTACCCGGCTTATTCCATTCCTTAGAAATCATATCAGAAATAGCATCGGGAATAGGAAAAAAACTCTGGTGTAACCACAGGAGGTTTAAAAACAGAATTTAAATGTTTACTAGTTTTAATGTCAAGAGGACTAGCTTCCTCAATATCCAAAGTAATTAACACTTCTTTGAACAAAGAACAAATATACTCCATTTTAAATAAATAAGTAGATTTGTCAGTGTCAATATCTGAGGAAGGATCTTCTGAATCAGATAAATCCTCATCAGAGGAGGATAATTCATTATGTTGTCGGTCATTTGAAATTTCATCAACTTTATGAGAAGTTATAAAAGACCTTTTACATTTATTAGAAGGCGGAAATGCAGACAAACTTTGGCCTTCTGAATAGAATCAGTAACAAATTCTTTAAAATTCATAGGTATATCATGTACATTAGAAGTTGAAGGAACTGCAACCGGCAATGTACTATTACTGATGGACACATTATCTGCATGTAAAAGTTTATCATGACAACTATTACAAATGACATTCGGAGATATAATCTCCACAATTTTATAACAAATGCACTTAGCTTTGGTAGAACTGATGTCAGGCAGCAAAGTTCCAACAGATACTTCTGAGACAGGATCAGACTGAGACATCTTGCAAAATGTAAAAGAAAAAACAACATATAAAGCAAAATGATCAATTTCCTTATATTACAGTTTCAGGAATGGGAAAAAATGCAAATAGCATAGCCCTCTGACATAGAAAAAGGCAAGAGGCAAATAGCAATGGGGTAATAAATAATGAAAAACATTTGGCGCCAAGTATGATGCACAATGTAACTAAAAACATTTTGGTGCCAACAACATCCGGAAATGACACACTCGCTTCACTAACGACGCAACCCTGTGTGAGGAAGTGACGAACTTGCGTCAACGGACGAACTTTCACACCAAAAAATTCTCATGCCAAGAATGACGCAATAAAGTCCAGCATTTGGCGCACCCGTGGTCCTAATCCTGCCCGCAATTTGCAAAAAATGTAGTCAATTTGAAAAAAGACTAAACCCCAGGTAAGAAAAAAAATTCTTAATATGTTTACTTTCCCCAAATATGAAACTGACAGTCTGCAAAAGGAAATACATGAACCTGACTCATGGCAAATATAAGTACAATACATATATTTAGAACTTTATATTAATGCATAAAGTGCCAAACCATAGCTGAGGTGTCTTAAGTAATAAAAACATACTTACCGAAAGACACCCATCCACATATAGCAGATAGCCAAACCAGTACTGAAACAGTTATCAGTAGAGGTAATGGTATATGAGAGTATATTGTCAATCTGAAAAAGGAGGTAGGAGATGAATCTCTACGACCGATAACAGAGAACCTATGAAATAGATCTCCGTGAGGAAAACTATTGCATTCAATAGGTGATACTCCCTTCACATCCCTCTGACATTCGCTGTACTCTGAGAGGAATCGAGCTTCAAAATGCTGAGAAGCGCATGTCAAAGTAGAAATCTTAGCACAAACTTACTTCACCACCTCCATAGGAAGCAACGTTTGTAAAAACTGAATTGTGGGTGTGGTGAGGGGTGTATTTATAGGCATTTTGAGGTTTGGGAAACTTTGCCCCTCCTGGTAGGATTGTATATCCCATACGTCACTAGCTCATGGACTCTTGCCAATTACATGAAAGAAAACAAAGTTGATATCTTGTTACAGTATCGCAGATCCCAGCGTGTCTATACTATTTGGAATACATCCGCATTCTGATAATCCGGCTCTGTGTCATGAGTAACATGTGATGCAACATTGATCCCAATCAAAATCCGGTAAGCTGATCCACCACAAGGTTTCCCTAACAACTGAAAAGCTTTACATCAGGCACAATCAGGTATCACAATGCGGAAGTGGTCTAGACACAGCCTTGATAGTGTGAGACTGGTTGGGGATGCAACTAAAATATTGCGGTCACATCCAAAAATTTATTAAACATAAATAAAAACATAATAACATAAATAACATAAATAAAAACCTAAAACAATACATAAAAATCTATACTCAAATAAATATAATAAGTGATCTACTAAAAAAAGATAAGATAAAAAAACTCAGCATAATACGATTTTCTATATTATTATTTTAAACTGGCTTAGTCTGATGTCCTCATAACCGGTCTGTCCTAGTAAGTTACACTAAATATATGGTTGATTGATAACACCAAAAAGAACCAATTACGATCTATGTGTATTCTACTCCATAATAATGTGAATGGACCAAGATCAGGAATGTATTTGAATATATATATATATATATATATATATATATATATATGTAAAGATAATAGTCATCCTAGATCAAACCCTATTTGGCTGTATGAAAATAAACCTATTGGAAAGCTGCCAGGTCTATATTTTTATTGAGACCTTCAGGCGATAGAGTTCTCAATTTCCATATCCAATAGGTTTCCCTTTGGCGCAGCCTATTAAACCTATTATAATGTATGGATTTGGGGATATACTCAATGGGAATAATTTGATACGTGTCCTCCCTACCCTCATGTGTATGTGTATAATGGGCAGATACACTTTGTTGTATATACTTCCTCTTAATATTCCTGAGGTGCTCCCCCCAGCGTGTTCTCAAGCATCTACTGGTACACCCACAGTATTGCTTACCACATATACATGTGATCAGATAGACCACATACATGCTATATCCTAGTCCTAATTGGATAAACCTCACCTGTAGTATTGTACTTAAAAGTAGTTTCCTTGTGGCCAATAAAACTACAATTCATGCATCTACTTTTAGCACTTTTGAAGAGACCCTTCTTAAGATTAAAAAAAAATGAAAAATTAGTTTGCTTCATTGAATCCATATAGTTCTTTTTAGTAGCCACTATCCTGCTTGGAGCTAGGGAATTCGTTAAAGCTGGGGCCCTTTAAAATACACATAGTGGCTTGTCTCCTACTATTCCCTTTAACATTGAATCATTTTGTAAAATGGGCCAAAATTTCTCAAGAACATGGGTAATTTCTCTATAGTTACTGTTGAACTGTGTTATAAATTTTGGAGAATTCTCAAATCTATTCTCTTTGCGTACCTTAGTCTGTAGTAGCTCATCCCTATCTCTAGCTGATGCTTTCATGAGGCCCTGGGAGATTATTTTTTAATCATACCCCTTATCCATGAATCTATCAGCTAAAAGGTTAGCTTCTTTCTTGAAATCTTTATCCCTTTTGAAGTTTCTTCGTAATCTGCAAAACTGACTATATGGAATATTGTTTTAGGCATCTTGGGTGATGCTTGCTTCTCTTATCAATATAGCTATTGCAATCTACCTTCTTCAAGAAGGCTTTGGAGTAAATACTCCCATACTCATCCCAAACCAAGGTAACATCCAATAAATCCATAGAGTCAGCATTGATGTTATATGAAAAAGAGATACCAAAAGTGTTGTCATTTAAAAATTGTACAAAATTTCTGGCCCCTTCCTTGTTACCATCCCATACAAAAATAAGGTTGTCTATGAAACAGCCATAGTACACAACATTCGCCCAGTGTTCTGAAGGGTATATATGATGTATTTCAAAATAACCCATAAACAAATTAGTAAAACTGTGGGTGAATGTTGTCCCCATGGCCGTTCCATAGATCTGCAAAAAGAATATATCCTGATAAATAAAATAATTGTGTTTTAACATAAAATTAATAGCTTCCAAAATTAAATTTCTTTGTTTCACTGGCATGTACAAATCTAGTTCTAAAAAATATTGTACCGCCTTTAACCCAATACTGTGCTGGATATTAGAATACAAAGCTGCGATATTGCAGCTAATCCAAATCTTATTTTAAGGATTCTGATAGTGGAATTGACCTCAATTTGCCTAATAAGTCTGTAGTATCTTTAATATAAGATTCAAAATTTATCATGATTTTCTTTAGAAAAATATCAATATAACATCCCCAACCAGTCTCACACTATCAAGGCTGAGTCTAGACCACTTCCGCATTGTGCTAGCTAGCCTATGCTAGATCGGATTAAGTCTGCCCCACTGTGAGACAAGTCCCACTCTCTGACAGCATTTTTGGAGGGGACTAAGGAAAGTTCATTGTCGGTCCCCACTGTGAAACATCTTTGGTAAATGGATGGCAAGATCTCCTTCAACTTGCTCAGAAGTCCGAGGACCACGTGGATCCTGAATAGCCCCAGATCTCCCGAATGAGAGCCGGCCGCATCGCCGGACCAAGACATCTGTGGCAAGCTGCTAGGTACCAGCTCTCTCTCTGGAGCCAGAGTGGAGGTGGATGATAGGTATAGTGTCGAAGACTCCACTGCAGGTATCGGAGCAGAGATTGACCTCCTGGTGTGAGGAGCTATCGTAGAGGGAGCTGGGTGGTGAGTTAAAGGGTGCGCCTCAAAGCTGATTTTGGCACAGCCAGGGACTGTAGTCTGCCCACACTCTTCGGGTCTGTAACTCAGAGTCAGTTGTAGGTTGCGGAAGTCCTCTGTTGGCGGTGAGGTGTCACGCTCGGATAGTGGTGGTTGTTGAGCACCATCTTCTATGCAGGTCCCTTTAACAGTGTCTGTCAAGCCAGCAAACCCGATATCCATTTTGTGTTCAATTTCAAGCAGCAAAGTTAGTATACGTGTGTGGAACTCCTCAATCCTTTTATCTGAAGGTGGTCGGTAGATGGGCCCGTTATACCTGGTGAACAGGGGGGGGGGGGTTTAGAGTGAAATTGTGGTTTTAGGCCATCTTCTTACCCGACTAGTCATTAGATACAGTGCTCCAGAAGATATAGATGTCTAAAGATTAAACTTTATTAGTAGAGGCGATGTAGAGCTTTCTTGGGTTCTCAATGTGAGAGCTGCTTAGGCTGGGTCGTCAGGTAGATTGTTGCTGGCTTGTGTAGAGGTGACGATTTATTATCATAGCTGGCTAGTTCAGGTCCTGGGAGCTCTTCATCATGGATTTGAGTGCAATAGGAGAGGTAGTAGTGGATTGCTATAATTATAGTGTTAAATCATAGCTATATCTCATAAAAGCTTGAAAATTAGAAGGATAGCCCCAGGAGCTTCATAAGATGTGACTGTGCATGGCCGCTTCCTAGCCATGCCCCCACCCCAATAGGTTTATTTTAATACAGCCAAATAGGGTTTGATCTAGGATGAATATTATCTTTACGTATATATATATATTCATATACATTCCTGATCTTGGGTTATTCACAATATTATGGAGTAGAATACACATAGATCGTAATTGGTTCCTTTTGGTGTTATCCATCTACCATACATTTAGTGTAATTTACTAGGACAGAACGGCTATGAGGACATCAGGCTAAGCCAGTTTCAAAATAATAATATAGAAAATCGTATTACGCTGAGTTTTTTATATTATCTTTTCAGTAGATCACTTATTAGATTTATTTGAGTATAGATTTTTATGTATTGTTTTAGGTTTTTATTTATGTTATTTTAAGTCTCTTATACGTTTAATACATTTTTGGATGTCACCGCAATATTTTAGTTGCATCTCCAACCAGTCTCACACTTTTAAGGCTTTTTCTAGACCACTTCCGCATTGTGATACCTGGTTGCGCCTGATGTAAAGCTTTTCAGATGTTATGGAAACCTCGTGGTGGATCGGCTTCCCGGACTTTGATTGGGATCAACGTTCCATCACGTGTTACTCATGACACAGAGCCGGATTATCAGAATGCGGAAGTGTTCCAAATAGTATAGACACGCTGGGATCGGCAATACTGTAACAAGGTATCAACTTTGTTTTTGTATTTATATGCAATATATGTTATTGTGGAGGCGTTTTAAACAGATATCTGATTCAAAGAATGAAATATCCCAGTATGGATGTTCAATAAGAATGGTGGTACAATGCCTCTAAGAAGCTCACTTCTACATGATATAACAAGGTATTAACTTTGTGTTTGTTCCCAATATATGGGATTGTGGAGATATTTAAATCAGATGTCTGATTTAAATGAGAATAATATGTTGTATTTTGGATGTTTAACCACGTTGGAAGAATGTTTCTAAGGGGTTAATTTTTACACAGTAGAAGCTTGTTGTTAATTAGGATAATGTATGCAAATTTGCACACAGACATTGGACAGCTGTTTGTCTGGTTAACTAAAGGCTTTATATATGTTTACTTATATTCATTGCCTGAGGAAACAGCGCCATAAGCACTGAGAAATGCGTTGCAGATTGTTTTAGATTTTAACTTTGTTTAGAATAAATTATCCCTTACTAATAGGGGTGTTTTGTTTTTACAAGGATTTGGGAGTTTTATTTGGAGACTGTAATATATATGTTACCTGCTTGCCATAATGAGCTAGCTGGTGGGCTCTGATCTATCCAGCCGGCCTAACTTGCACTGCAATTTAGTGCGCTATTTTTGTGAGTATTATTCATTGGAGGGGCGATTTTGAATATCATCAATATTTGTTGTGATTTTCTGCACCATTGGAGCCTCTTTTCCCCCTCCCCTGTCTCTTTTTATATACAGCACATACAGGGTGTTGGACCTGTTATCCGGAGTGAGCCAGCTAGTGGGCTCTGATTTATCCAGCCTGTCTGACTTGCACTGTAATATAGTGCGCTAGCTCTGTGAGTAACATTCAGTGGAGGGGTATTTTGAGCATATTTCAATTTCTGTTGTGATTTTCTGCACCATTGGAGCGCCTTTCTTTCTTTTTTATTATACAGCATTTCCACTTGTTATAAGAAGAGCTGATCCTGGTGTTTATCTACCATCGACAGAAGCCTCTTGGGGGTGCTTTTGTCCTTTGGGACCATCTTTGATGGGCGCAATTTGGTGACTTTATTTATTAATTTTCACATTTGTGGCATATTGTTGTCATTACTTTCTTTTGTTACATAACAAAACATTTGACTTAACTGATGAACTTTGGTTATATCTTGGGCTGTGTCCATTATAATGGAAAAAAGGAGCTACTTTGATTTAATCTATAATCTGTTGTTCAACATTTTTTGATAATGTTTAAAAATTTCATCCTAAATGTTGTGACTTAAATAGCGAACAGAACCTTTTGGTTTTTCAAGTAACTGTTTTAATAATGGGTTATAGTAGCTAAAATCTCTATAAATTAAAGAAAAATGATTTTGTTTACATCTTTTAAATCCTCCCTGTAGCCTCTGAAAGGAAGGTTACATATAGCCAAGGTTAATGTGACATTAGTTACATGATCTAAAACTTGTCTCCAGAAGTTTTTTGCTTTTTGAATTTCTCTTTCATTCGCTTCACTAATAGTGCCATTTAGTCGCCATAGTTGTAATATCATTCACGCATTTAATTGTTGAGATTTTTCATGAGTTGTTATTCTATTTGCTAAATGGCGCCAATCTCTAACACCGCTTACCCATGCTGCATTGTATGATGGTGAACTGCGGTCAGCAAACACCCAACATGGTTCACAGTAGGCACTATCTAACTTTGGTGAATAGCAAAGCCTTGTAAGAGGTAATATTACACCAGCTTTAGTTAAGGTACTGTAATATTTTTTTTTAAAAACACTGTCCTCTTTGCTTTGGGTCTCTTTGAAAATCTGTATCTGGTTTATATGAACCATGTGACAAAATCTATCTCTTTGTTTCAGCATCAGTTATGTGTAATGGGAAATGGCCTCGATCTGTGTAGTCTTTGAAGTAACATCTGTTCTAGATTTTACAATATCAGTTTCCTCTGACAATGTGTCACAAACATACAGTTCTTTACTATCATTTTTCTCTAATTCCCTTCTTGATTGTTCACTGGTTCCTGGTTCATTTGTTTCCATTGCCTCTGACAGCTGGCTGGCTTCACTCTCAGTGCTGCAGTCATCTATTTTTCCTGTTTCCTCAAGGATAGTTAGTGGAGGTGCATTAGGTTGCACACCTGTAGACTCACAATGGCTTTCCTTTGTGGCTGCGTGGATATCAACTTCATGAGGCCTGACATCAATTGGCTAAAGAAATGCATTTATTTTGGGTTGTTTGGCCATCTTTTTTTGTTCTTCCCTTATGCTTGTGCTTTGCGCACCGCTTTTAGATTTAGGCGGCATCTGAAAAAAGTGAAAGGGACACTGTACTCTAGATTTGTCTCCCTTTTACTGTTTCCAGTGATTCATTTTAACAGTGTTTTTAATCATTTGCAAACTTTTATTTGTTATAATCCCCAGTGGGGTTTATGAAGAAGATAGAGATTGTGTATGTGAAATAGCTGGTTATGCTTATTTAACCCTCTTAGACATTATTAACATTTCAACACCTAGCTTAGATTAGCAGGTCTGCTTTACTTGCAGGATCAGCATCAGCCCATTGTTATAGGTATGTTTGGGAGAATACAATTAATTGATTTAATAAGCACAACTAGCTATTTCAAATGCAAATAATAAACATGAAAGAACCATTTCATATATATTGAATACTCTTCCAAGTCATTTGGAATATATTAAGGGAAAACAAATGTTACAGTATATTGTACCTTAAAGAAAAAATGCTATTATAAAACCTTACACCCAAATATTTATGATATTTTACAAAGGTCTTCTGGCATTACTACTGATAACTATTTACTAACGCACTATAAGCTTAGCTAGACAGACAGAGAGTGTGGAGAGACAGATTCCTAAGTGTTTTGGCAAAGCAATTTGATTTTTTTCCCCACACTAATTAAAAATTTTTTTTTCCAAACACTAACGGCTAGATTTGGAGTTTTGTCGGTAACGACCCGAAAAACTAACGCCGGCTTTTTTCTGGTCGCACCATAAAAATAACTCTGGTATTGAGAGTCCAAATAAAGGCTGCGTTAGGCTCCAAAAAAGGAGCGTAGAGCATTTTTAACGCAGCTTCAACTCTCGATACCAGAGTTGCTTACGGACGCGGCCAGCCTCAAAAACGTGCTCGTGCACGATTCTCCCATAGGAAACAATGGGGCTGTTTGAGCTGAAAAAAAACCTAACACCTGCAAAAAAGCCGCGTTCAGCTCCTAACGCAGCCCCATTGTTTCTTATGGGGAAACACCTCCTACGTCTGCACCTAACACTTTAACATGTACCCCGAGTCTACACACCCCTAACCTTACACTTATTAACACATAATCTGCCGCCCCCGCTATCGCTGACCCCTGCATATTATTATTAACCCCTAATATTCCGCTCCGTAAACCGCCGCTACTTACATTATCCTTATGTATCCCTAATCTGCTGCCCTAACATCGCCGACCCCTATATTATATTTATTAACCCCTAATCTGCCCCCCACAACGTCGCCTCCACCTGCCTACACTTATTAACCCCTAATCTGCCGACCGGACCTGAGCGCTACTATAATAAAGTTATTAACCCCTAATCCGCCTCACTAACCCTATAATAAATAGTATTAACCCCTAATCTGCCCTCCCTAACATCGCCGACACCTAACTTCAAATATTAACCCCTAATCTGCCGACTGGAGCTCACCGCTATTCTAATAAATGTATTAACCCCTAAAGCTAAGTCTAACCCTAACACTAACACCCCCCTAAGTTAAATATAATTTAAATCTAACGAAATTAATTAACTCTTATTAAATAAATTATTCCTATTTAAAGCTAAATACTTACCTGTAAAATAAACCCTAATATAGCTACAATATAAATTATAATTATATTATAGCTATTTTAGGATTTATATTTATTTTACAGGTAACTTTGTATTTATTTTAACCAGGTACAATAGCTATTAAATAGTTAAGAACTATTTAATAGCTAAAAAAGTTAAAATAATTACAAAATTACCTGTAAAATAAATCCTAACCTAAGTTACAATTAAACCTAACACTACACTATCAATAAATTAATTAAATAAACTACCTACAATTACCTACAATTAACCTAACACTACACTATCAATAAATTAATTAAATACAATTCCTACAAATAAATACAATTAAATAAACTAGCTAAAGTACAAAAAATAAAAAAGAACTAAGTTACAAAAAATAAAAAAATATTTACAAACATAAGAAAAATATTACAACAATTTTAAACTAATTACACCTACTCTAAGCCCCCTAATAAAATAACAAAGCCCCCCAAAATAAAAAAATGCCCTACCCTATTCTAAATTACTAAAGTTCAAAGCTCTTTTACCTTACTAGCCATGAACAGGGCCCTTTGCGGGGCATGCCCCAAGAAATACAGCTCTTTTGCCTGTAAAAAAAAACATACAATACCCCCCCCCAACATTACAACCCACCACCCACATACCCCTAATCTAACCCAAACCCCCCTTAAATAAACCTAACACTAAGCCCCTGAAGATCATCCTACCTTGTCTTCACCTCACCGGGTATCACACCGATCCGTCCAGAAGAGCTCCTCCGATGTCCTTATCGAAGCCCAAGCGGGGGGCTGAAGAGGTCCATGATCCGGCTGAAGTCTTCATCCAAGCGGGGCAGAAGAGGTCTTCCATCCGCTTGAAGTCTTCATCCAAGCGCCATCCATCCGGAGCGAAACGGCAGCATCCTGAAGAACTCCACCGCGGAACATCCATCCTGGCCGACGACTGAGCAACGAATGACGGTTCCTTTAAATGACGTCATCCAAGATGGCGTCCCTCGAATTCCGATTGGCTGATAGGATTCTATCAGCCAATCGGAATTAAGGTAGGAATATTCTGATTGGCTGATGGAATCATCCAATCAGAATCAAGTTCAATCCGATTGGCTGATCCGATCAGAAAATCAGATTGAGCTCGCATTCTATTGGCTGATCGGAACAGCCAATAGAATGCAAGCTCAATCTGATTGGCTGATGGATGCCGCTTGGATGAAGACTTCAATCGGATGGAAGACCTCTTCTGCCCCGCTTGGATGAAGACTTCAGCCGGATCATGGACCTCTTCAGCCCCCCGCTTGGGCTTGGATCAGGACATCGGAGGAGCTCTTCTGGATGGATCGGTGTGATACCCGGTGAGGTGAAGAGAAGGTAGGATGATCTTCAGGGGCTTAGTGTTAGGTTTATTTAAGGGGTGTTTGGGTTAGATTAGGGGTATGTGGGTGGTGGGTTGTAATGTTGGGGGGGGGTATTGTATGTTTTTTTTTACAGGCAAAAGAGCTGTATTTCCTGGGGCATGCCCCGCAAAGGGCCCTGTTAAGGGCTGGTAAGGTAAAAGGGCTTTGAACTTTAGTAATTTAGAATAGGGTAGGGCATTTTTTTATTTTGGGGGGCTTTGTTATTTTATTAGGGGGCTTAGAGTAGGTGTAATTAGTTTAAAATTGTTGTAATATTTTTCTTATGTTTGTAAATATTTTTTTATTTTTTGTAACTTAGTTCTTTTTTATTTTTTGTACTTTAGCTAGTTTATTTAATTGTATTTATTTGTAGGAATTGTATTTAATTAATGTATTGATAGTGTAGTGTTAGGTTAATTGTAGGTAATTGTAGGTAGTTTATTTAATTAATTTATTGATAGTGTAGTGTTAGGTTTAATTGTAACTTAGGTTAGGATTTATTTTACAGGTAATTTTGTAATTATTTTAACTTTTTTAGCTATTAAATAGTTCTTAACTATTTAATAGCTATTGTACCTGGTTAAAATAAATACAAAGTTACCTGTAAAATAAATATAAATCCTAAAATAGCTATAATATAATTATAATTTATATTGTAGCTATATTAGGATTTTTTTTACAGGTAAGTATTTAGCTTTAAATAGGAATAATTTATTTAATAAGAGTTAATTAATTTCGTTAGATTTAAATTATATTTAACTTAGGGGGGTGTTAGTGTTAGGGTTAGACTTAGCTTTAGGGGTTAATACATTTATTAGAATAGCGGTGAGCTCCAGTCGGCAGATTAGGGGTTAATGTTTGAAGTTAGGTGTCGGCGATGTTAGGGAGGGCAGATTAGGGGTTAATACTATTTATTATAGGGTTAGTGAGGCGGATTAGGGGCTAATAACTTTATTATAGTAGCGGTGCGGTCCGCTCGGCAGATTAGGGGTTAATAAGTGTAGGCAGGTGGAGGCAACGTTGAGGGGGGCAGATTAGGGGTTAATAAATATAATATAGGGGTCGGCAGTGTTAGGGGCAGCAGATTAGGGGTACATAAGGATAACGTAGGTGGCGGCGCTTTGCGGTCGGCAGATTAGGGGTTAATAAGTGTAGGCAGGTGGAGGCGACGTTGTGGGGGGCAGGTTAGGGGTTAATAAATATAATACAGGGGTCGGCGGTGTTAGGGGCAGCAGATTAGGGGTACATAAGGATAACGTAGGTGGCGGTCGGCAGATTAGGGGTTAAAAAAAATTATTCGAGTGTCGGCGATGTGGGGGGGGGCCTCGGTTTAGGGGTACATAGGTAGTTTATGGGTGTTAGTGTACTTTTGAGCACAGTAGTTAAGAGCTTTAGAAACCGGTGTTAGCCCAGAAAGCTCTTAACTACTGACTTTTTTCCTGCGGCTGGAGTTTTAGATGTCTAACGCTCACTTCAGAAACGACTCTAAATACCGGAGTTAGAAAAATCCCATTGAAAAGATAGGATACGCCATTTACGTAAGGGGATCTGCGGTATGGAAAAGTCGCGGCTGAAAAGTGAGCGTTAGACCCTATTTTGAGTGACTCCAAATACCGGCGGTAGCCTAAAACCAGCGTTAGGAGCCTCTAACGCTGGTTTTCACGGCTAACGCCAAACTCCAAATCTAGGCCAATGAAAGCAGCAGCAAAGAATCATATAAACCAAAAGTGACACCATTATGAGATACAGTAGGCAAATAAATTATAAGTCACTTGTCTTTTACAGTTCATCTTTAAAGGGACACTCAAGTAAAAATTAAACTTTCATGATTCAAATAAAGCATGCAATTTTAATTTTTCCAATTTATGTCCATTAACAAAATCTCTTTTTATATTTACACTTTTACTACTGAGCATGTGCACGAATTCATAGAATATATGCATATGCATTTGTTACTGGCTGTCACATGATGCAGTGGGAGTAAAAATAGACATAACTGAAATTTGTCAGAAAACAATCTACTACACATTTGAAGTTAAGACTGGGGGGCCTATTTATCATCGGTCTTGCGGACCTGATCCGAACTCACTGAATGTTCTAAGAAAAAGGGAGGAACCTGTAAATCCCAGAGAGATGAGAATTGCCTTTCATAGAAAGTAATGAAGCTCTCTGGGGTACAAAATTTCACACAGGAAAGAGAAGGTAACTAGAGAACCCCTGGGGCTGATATAAAGGTTTAATTTGCATCAATTCAAAATTAAACTGAAATGTTTTCACTACAATTTAACTTGCTTTTGTCTATATTTTAGTATATATTACTTTTCTGTTAGTTAAAATAAGTGTGTTGTGAATGTTTATCAAACTTCACCTGCATACAGCTGGCAAGACAAATCAGTGAGAGCAGCTTGTTAAAAATGCTTAGAAAATTTCACAAGACTTGTGAGAGAGCTTCAGACATACCCTGGGAACTTGCCTGTTCAGCCCAGGGAACAGCCCTCTCCCTCCCACTTTCGGAAAGTATCAGTTTTAGTTTGCAATGCAGCAAATGCAAGATGCAATGCCATTTCATTTGTAAAAGCTACACAGAAATATACAAAGTATAATCCTAAATTGTTAATGTAACACAAAAGTGTAACACAACTCTCATATCACGCAGTGCTGTATTGCACTGGGCTTGTCTCTCCTTTATATATAGAAATGAGAGAGATCTCGCAGTGCTGAAGACTTCCACCCTTTTTCTTTTGAATATTCAGTGAGTTCAGCCCTTGTGAAGTCTAAACTGAAATTTCTCTCCAAGCTGGAGAACCTTTGCATATCAGGGCCAGAAGAGGGAGAAAAGCAGGTAGTTTAAAACAATTGTTTTTCTGTAAAACAGTTGTTTACTGTGGACAGCTTAGATGCTACAGTAAAGTAGTAGTAAATGTTAGTTAGTCTCCTGAGTTGGGAGTAGTTGTTTGTTTTGATTTGCTTTTATCTTTGCAAAAAGTTAATTATGTGAAACCTGCTGTGCAACAAATAGTTTGTTTTGAATCAAAATTAACCTTTCTTCTTGTTAAAGCCAAAAGCTCGACTACCTTGTCACAGTGGTGTAAAAGTAGGATTTGACTTATACTGAGAGCCTAAAAGTACAGAACCCACCAAAACTTAATTCATATAAAAGTTTAAGTTATTGCAAAATGGAAAAGATTGTTAAATCCCTGTTACAGGCCACAGCAATGCATCAGGAAACCAACAAAGCACGGCAGGAAAGTAACCGGTTACTGTCTGTGCAACTTGGTGCAGTGATAAAGGCACAAAACACTCTATTCAGGCAGAGCTTGGCCGTTTTGGGAAATGGCAGCATGAAACGATAGCTCCTAGGCCCATGTCCCCCAAACCCGACCAAATAGCCAGTTATTTTTAAATAGCTAGCACACTAGGGAGTCCCCTCTTCACCGTAGGACCTGTTACACCGGGCGAGAAGGAACGGTGATCAGAACACCGGGTCTACGGCATGCACTAGCCACGACCACGCTGCATACCTTAGGGCTCTAATAGTGTCACAGACGCCATCACTCAAAGTGCACGCTGCGCAAGACACTCTGCAACACTGGAGCGGTACGCAGCCACAGCTGTTCGTGGAGGCACAACCGCAAAGAAGTAAACCCTGGGCGAGTACGCTGGAGTACAGCAGTTAACATAGAGCAGGCAGACCAAATAACTGGCCACACAGGGAAGCAAGCTCCTCACACACAGCTGCAGGCCCCCCGACCTTAAAGCATCAGAAGCCAGCAACATCCCACATAACAGCGCCCTTGACTTCAGCAAGGGAAACTGCGCAGGTCCTCAAAGGGAGGGAGGCAGACCTCAGAAAGAGGCTTCAATCACTGGTGACACACTTTTGTAGTGGTGGGGATACTTAGTACACAGCCCTGCAGAAGCTTTTTATATCATAGCTCTGGATTGAACTACCCCTGCTCACTTTAAATCTGCCACACACTCAAACTCCTCCAGATACTACACAGTACAGCCAGTAACAGAGAGTGATGTTATTATAGCACTGATCCCTCTTATTCCAGTGCCTTTTCTCACTCCTGGCGTGAACTGCCCTTGCTCGCCATATGTCTGCAACATACCTAAGCCCCTCCAGTTTCCATACTATATAGCACAACCTGCATTTTAGGGTTACACTATCATAGCACTACCCCCTCTAATACTAGTGCCATCTCAATCAAACTAAGCGGTTCAGCTGGGCCACACACAAGATCCCCAGCCTATTAACCATAGTAATTAGCACCGCACTTTCTTAATACTGCTGAGAAATCACATCGCTCTGAACATGCCAGGCCGCAAATCTACCAGATCTGATGGTCCACTTAGCTCCAGACCACTACAACAATATCTAAAACCAATTGAAACCGGCTTGGTCTCTTCATACCCTGCTATAAGCGACACTACAACACCAAATACACCACAGGTTCAACCTCCTCTAACATCAAGTCCCACAGGACTTAACAAAGAAGACTTATTACCTCTCTGCACCAAAGATGACATCAAGGAAATTATGTCTGAGGTGAAAACCTGGTATGGTGATTTGAAAAGTTATTTGACAAGAGTGATGCAAAGAGTCACTACCCTGGAAGAGAATCATAACACAATGGATAATGGCATCCAGCATGTATCATGCCTGGCCTATGAACAAGATGAAACTATCCACCACCTGCTGGAGAGAGTAGAAGATCTAGATAATAGGGGAAGGAGGAACAACCTCCGGATACGTGGTATACCGGAATCTATTCAACCAGCAGCATTAGAAGGCTGCCTTCAAGCACTATTTCGGACAGGCAAGGGAGATAACAGTGCACCAGATTTAGTCTTTGAAAGAGCACATCGGGCCCTTCGAGCTAAACCTCCTCCCAAGGCACCTCCAAGAGATGTCATTATTAAACTTCTCTATTTCAAAGATAAGGAAGAGATCATGAGGCATTCCAGACAGAAAAAGACATTACGCATGCTGGTAATCGTATCCAAATATTTGCTGACCCTTAGCCCATCCACCCTCCAAAAGAGAAGGGATCTCAACTTTATTACCACCATCCTACGGAAGCAAATGTTTGCATATAGATGGGGCTTCCCAGTCAACCTTAACGTAACTAGAGGAAATACTACAGCAGTTTTCAAAACCAAAGAGGATCTACCCCACTTCTGTGAAGCCCTACAGATCTCCATCCAACCACCAGAACTCACAAGGCGCTCAGACGCTGACTTCCATTCAACATCATCCAGGTCAAAACAGCTGCCAGAGGAGCCACCAGGCCCAGATAGTGAATGACACCTGCTTCAGGCAGGTTCCATAATGAAACACTTGGAAGCTGGACTATTAGTTAAATGATTATTTACATTTGGCTGAATGAGGGGACTCTCATGACTAAATAATGGCTTCAGGTCGTATATATTTTTTTATTTTTAATTTCTGTTTAATCAGATTTGGGGGTGGGGATACTGCCCTGACTGTTATTTCTATAGTTCATTGTATTGACAATTTTTTGTTACACAGTTTATAGCATCTATTAGTGAACTCTAACTTGTTGAGGTTGTAACTTAACACCATTTGTATACTTTTGTTTGTTACGATCCTCACACAACTTATACTTCTTACTTGGCCGCGCACTACTCTAACTTGTCTAACAAGACACCACAGCGGACTGCATTTAGCAACAGAAACTAAACTTATCCCTTTAGCGATCCTCGGACACTTTAAACAACCACTTAAGTGCAGACATATCTACATACCCCCTCATAAGTAGCTGAGCACTGACTGACTCCATACTAACATGACTGATGTGGCCTCCCTGCAACCACGTCCTCTTAAACTGCTGACAATAAATGTTAAAAGGCTTAATAGCCCGGAAAAGCGATCATTAGATTTCAATCAATTACTTAAGGAACAAGGGGACATCATATATATATAAAGGAGACTCGTTTTAAAAGGGGGAGGGAACCCAAGTTCATTAATAATCGATACAAGACTTTCTTTTTAGCTTCAGGCAGCGCGAAGAAGGGTGGAGTGGGAATCTTTATCAGAAATACAATTTATTTCCAACCGACATACATAGTAAAAGACCCCAGTGGGACATACCTGATAGTAATTGGGTTACTTTTTAATTCTTATGTAACATTAGCAAATATCTATCTACCCAACCAAGGTCAACACACAATCTTTAAACAACTCAATTGTTGCTAGAATATGCTAAAAGGCATACTGTTCCTGGGAGGGGACTTTAATTTGCCATTGAACCAGGCCTTAGACACCTCCTCAGGCAAAACCAGTACCTCACATAAGGTCATAAGGAATATTAACTCCTGCTTACAACAACTTAAACTGCATGACATATGGAGATTGGCAAACAATACTACTCAGGACTACACGTTCTACTCACACCCACACCAACTATATACCAGGATTCACTATCTGATAACAGACTAGATCGGTCCGTCAATGATTGAGAACTCCACCATACTACCGATGACATGGTCAGACCACGCCAAAGTACAGTGCACAATACTATGACCGAATTTACCCACAAGGTCATTCATGTGGAGGCTAGATGATTATATGTAGATAACCCCTTGATTAAAACGGAAGTAGACTCTACGCTAGGACACTATTTCAGGGAAAATAACACTGGCAACATATCTCCAACTATAATATGGGAAGCTCACAAATTTGTCATAAGAGGGGAATTTCTTAAACACAAAGCTAGAGAAATTAAAATCAATAGGCAATTTACAAATTCCACCTTATCCCAGATTAGATACTGGGAATCAGAACACAAATGAAACCCTACGTCTACTGATATATTAGATTCTTTAACAAAAGCAAAACAAGACCTTAACAATCATCTCGTCAAAGAATACCAATGTAGAGCTATTCTTTTACAACAAAAATACTTTGACGTCAATGATAAGGCAGGCTCTTCTCTGGTTAAAGCACTCAAACGGAAACAGTTGAACATACATGTACACACACTGTCAGACGCAAGCAGACAAACATATAAAGATAGCGCACATATCGCTGAAACATTCAGACAGTACTATGAGACACTGTACAACATAACAAATGACTATCAACAGGATGAAATAGACAGTTTTCTATCTGACCTACAATTTGGTGCCCTAGATGAAGCAGATGCTGAGTTGCTTGCCTCCCCAATTATGCCTGAAGAGATAAAATCTATCATTAAGAATATGCCTAGTGGAAAAAGCCCAGGTCCAGATGGCTTAGGTATAAAATATTACAAAAACATATATACATCACATGTTAGCTCCCCTTACCTCTCTATTCAACGCAATACTAAAAGATAAAGGTTTCTCTGATCAAATGTTGGAGGCTCACATCACAGTGCTCCCTAAGCAGGGCAAAAATCCAGATAGACCAGAAAATTTTTGCCCTATCTAACTTCTAAATTCAGACATTCAAATTTATGCTAAGATCTTGGCTACTAGAGTCAACAAATTCCTCCCCAAACTCATACATCCGGACCAGGTGGGTTTCATACCAGGCCGAGAGGCACGAGACAATACGATAAAGGTGTTTTAGTTAATATCACATGCCCAACAACAACATATACCCTTAATTTTAGTCTCCACAGATGCCAAAAAGGCGTTCGACAGAGTACATTGGCAATTTCTAAAGGCAGTCCTGCATAAGATGAAATTCAGTAAAATTTTCATTGATCAAATTTTCACACTATATCGAAACCCAATGGCGAGGGTTAAGGTAAATGGCCTCCTCTCGGATCGCTTCTCCATCCGAAATGGCACAAGGCAGGGATGTCCCTTGTCCCCAATCCTCTTCGCTATCTCAATTGAGGCCTTAGCCCAAAAAATTCGACAGGACACACAAATTTCAGGGATTAACATCAAAGCCCGTGAATACAAACTAGCCTTATACGCAGATGATATTTTGCTTACATTAACCAATATTGACAAGTCGTTAGCCAAAACAATAGCCATTTTTCGGTCCTACGAAGCAGTCTCAAACTTCCACCTTAATCTGTCAAAATCTGAACTGTTGAATATCACATATAATTCAAAAACGCTAGACAGAGAATTACAAACTTGTCCCCTAAAAGCGCAACAATCTAAAATGAAATATCTAGGAATCTTTATATCCCCAGATCAGCAGGAGGTATTTCAGGCTAACTACAAATCCTTAGAACATAACCTCATAGCGGACTTATCAGGATGGAAAAATAAATCAATCTCCTGGGTGGGACGAATTAATGTAATTAAAATGAATGTGTTACCTAGACTGTTGTATTTGCTCCAGACAACACCTATACCTTTACTGACAAACTACCTACAGAAAATACAGGGCGTTATAGATCACTATATATGGGGAGACATTAGGCTGAGAGTCGCCAAAAAAACACTGTACCTACCTAAAGATATAGGAGGCCTAGGGGTCCCTAATATGCACATTTACAAACAGGCAATTACACAAAGTAGACTTTTGGACTGGTGTTATAATGACCACAACA
Source organism: Bombina bombina (assembly GCF_027579735.1). NCBI lineage: Eukaryota > Metazoa > Chordata > Amphibia > Anura > Bombinatoridae > Bombina > Bombina bombina. Next base: position 718,079,552 of record NC_069501.1, on the reverse strand, counting down.
AAGAGTGGGTGCAACTGGATTGTGCCATTCTGGGTATCAGTAATGCTGGCACTACTGCATGGCTGCTAGGGAAAGACAGACCGATAGCCGCATCAACCTACCCCTTACTCTCAGATTTCTACACCCCTTGGGATAAGATTCTAAATACCTCAACACATATATCATTGCGGTTCTCCCCATTGACCCCCACCTTGCGAAATCCTGTAGTCCCTTGGAATCATAAAGAGAATAGACCAGATCAAAAAACACTTTTTAAAGAGTGGACAATCTCAGCATTGCTCGAAGGGCACAAGCTTAAACCTCTTACAGAAATTAAGGACAGTATGCCTGAGGTTGGCATGAACTGGTAATCACATTCCCAGCTCAGCCACTTCTTAACGACACACAAACACAAGCATAACCTTACGAGACAGGCGACACCTTTTGAAAGCACGTGCCTACGTGTAACACCAACAGCACATGCAGTGTAGCTTTTGTACAGACTCCTACTAGTTGAGGACACACATCTTCTTCCCTCATACACAAAAGCTTGGGAAAAAGAATTACGAACAGACATTGACCCCCAAGATTGGCAGACAGCTTTTCAAGTCACCAAGCAGGAGTCAATTTCAACCAGAGTGCAACAATCTTGCTATAAATTTCTATCCAGGTGGTATCTCATCCCTAGCAGACTGAAACGCATATATAAAAATGCATCTGGGAAGTACTGGAGAGAATGCGGAGGGGAGGGAACCCCCACACACATTTGGTGGGATTGCCCTAGATTGGACACATACTGGGTGAGGATCCTGGAAAGCATAAGAATAGCAACAGGGAAACCATTACAGAACAACCCTAAGACATTATTATATTTATCTCTACCCAAACTTGAGAGTAAAGCAAGCAAAGCACTGAGGCTGATCATGTTAAACAGCGCCAAGATGTTAATCCTAAAACATTGGAAGTCAAAGAATGTCCCAACGGTTGCAGAATGGTTGCATCAGGTAGACATCTTAATACACTTAGAAAGGTATCATCACACACAGCAGGGCACGACAGATATACACAAACGCATGTTAGCACAATGGACTGAATTCAAATGCCACCTAGAACAGGTAACGCAGAGGGTTCCGAAAAAAACAAAAAAAAAACACTCTATTCAAGGGATAATGGAAAGTCTTTCAAAAGCCAGGAAAGGAGAGACCAGAAATGATTCTAGGACTGTCTAGTCAAGTCAGTATCTGCAAAAGATGACTCTGCAAGATGATGTGTAAGCTTACCTCCTTGCCTTTGAAAAGAACGCCACTAAACTCTCAGAAAAAAGGGTACGGTTGGGGTCTGTTTGTGAACACTTAGAGAGAGGCCTATGTATCAAAGGTCTTGCGGAACAGGATCATCCGAGCCCGCATTTTGGTTCTCTGTATACCTTGATGGCAACTTTCCTGCGAGCATTCCGAGGAAATCTTTTCATCCAGCAAAGAGACCATCTTCCATGCACAGCAAGTGCTTAAATTGCCAAAATGACTGCAGACTTGGATGGAGTTGCCTTTTTCTTTGTGGCCAAACTTCAGACAGAAGTTGTTTAAGTTTGTTCTTCATCTTCTGCTGTGGAAGTTTGTAAATAAGATAAGATCTCAGTCCCAATAGATTCTGATGATGACAGTGTATAGACGACCCTTTATTCTGATAAACTGTCCTCTTCTTGTCCTGGTGGATCCACAGGGGCCTTGAAAAGAGTATCAGAAATAAACATATCACGCTCAGGAGTATAAATGATGATTAGGTTGTATCGTTGCAGTTGTAAGAGCATTCTTTGGAGTCTTGCTGGTGCTTTTCTCAATGGTTTAGTAAGTATTGATTCAAGAGGCTAAGGGTCAGAATGCACTGTAACTGCTCTGCCGAATATAAACTGGTGAAACTTTTTTGTAGCATATACAATAGCCAATAGTTCTTTCTCGATCTGGGCATAATTTTGCTCTGTGGCAGTCAATGCTCTCGATGCATATGCTATGTGGCAATTGTCTTGAAGTAAGCAAGGTCCAAGACCTGATTTAGATGCATCTGCCTGAATCACCACTGCTGTTGCTGGGTCAAAAAAATCTTAATACTGGAGCCTCAATCAGTGCCTGCTTTAAAGACTGTACTGCTTTAGTATGCTCTGGACCCCAATGCCAAACAATATCCTTGCAAAGTAACTTCCTCAAAGGAGCAGTAATCTCTGCCTCCCCTGGTATATATTGTGCCAGATACTGGACCATGCCCAAAAATCTTTGCAGCCCTTTTCTGTCCTCTGGGTCAGACATTTTGCTAATTGCTTGGACTTTCTCTACATCAGGTTAAACTCCTGCAGGGGTGATGGCATGTCCCATATACCGGACTTCTGATACTTTAAATTGGATTTTATCTGGATTGAACTTAATGTTCTGTTCTAATGCCCTGTTCATCACCTGGCTCAGGATCTGATCATGTTCTTCATCTGATGATGCAGCAATAATCATATAATCAGCTATGATATGCACACCTGGGATGTCCCCAAAAGTCTCCATATTTTTCTGCTGAAATACTTCACTAGCTGACTTTATAAATGGCATCCTGCAAAATCTAAAGCGCCCCCATGGGCGGTTGAAAGTGCATAGTTCTGAGGACTATGAGGATGGTGAATATGGTTTTCCCCGCCAGTTGACTCTGTACATCCTCTGCAGTAGGGATATTGAAGTGATGATGCTTTATAGCCTTGTTAAGATCACAGGGGTTCAAACATACCCTCAGAGTACCATTTTTCTTTTCTGTTACAACAAGGCTATTCACCCAATCAGTGGGAGTGTGTACTTTAGCAATGATCTGATCCTTTTCTAACTGCATTAGAGTCTCTTTAAGCTTGCACAGTATTACAAATGGGATTTTCCTGCAGCCATGTATGACTGGAGCAACACTTGCGTCCAAATAGATGTGATAAGTTCCTTTAAATTGCCCAATTCCTTGAAATGCATCAGGGTAACGTTTTACCAGATTGTCTTTTGAATAGAGTTTTCGTGTAGATACTGTGTGAACATTGCAAAGTAAATCCAGTTCCTGGCATTTTGCTTTTCCTAAGAATGGAAGTGAGGAAAATCGCGTAATAAAGAATTCCAGCTCTGCTGTATGTGTGGGGGTGGCTGCAGTGAGATGCACCATACCTTCTGGATGGATTTTGGAACCCCCATAAGCAATTAACATAGTGTTAGTATTTCTGATGCAGAACTGTGCAGGGATCTTTTTTAAGAGAGTGATAGGTAGCACATTTGCCTCAGCACCAGTATCCAGTTTAAAGTTAATGGGTGCACCATTGATTTGCACTTCAGAGAACCATGCAGAATGTTTTAGTTCTTGTCTTACATCTTTCAATATTGCTCCTATAAATAAAGTCTCAACTGTTTTTACTCTGTCACACTCCTGGCCCTGTGATTTACAGCATTTTGCAAAATAATTCCTTTTGTGACAAGTGTAACAAACACACCCAAATGCTGGGCATTTCTGAGGTGGGTGTACCCCATAACACCTAGGGCACACATTCCTTTTTTGCTCAGACCTTGCACTAGAGTGAGGTTTGTTCTTGCTGCCTCTAGTAGACTCTGCTTGACTAGTGAGTGTGGGTTTGTACTGTAAAGCATGAATAGCCTGGTAGGAACGTGCTGGTGTGTTTGCAGCCATAACCTGAACCTGGGATTTAGTAGCTTCCGCAGCTTGACATATCTCCACTGCCTTTTGTAGTGTAAGGTCAGCATCTCTGAGCAAACGTTCTTTAAGTCTGTTATCAGTAACACTGAAAACTAATTTGTCTCTGAACATGTCATCAAGTACTGCACCAAACTCACAATCTCTGGCTTTTAGTCTGAGTTCTGTCATATATCTTTCAATGCCCTGCCCCTCATAATGTGAATGTGACCAAAACTGATGTCGCTCAAACACAACATTTTTCTTTGGAGTACAATGCTCCCTGAACAAAGTCAGCACTGAGTCTAAGGTTCTTTCAGCAGGCAGGGCTGGTCCTAATGTGTTGTAAATCTCTTGGCCTTCCCCACCCAAAACATGCAGGGCTATGGCAATATGAGTTTTCTGCTCTTTTTTATAAAGTTCAACTGCCTCAGCATAAATTAAAAATCTGTGCTCCCATCTTCTCCAGTTTTCACTTACATTTCCTGTGAATTGCAGAGGGTCTGGTGCTCTGAACATCTCCATGCTGATGCTTGAGAAACTGTGAATAAAGTCCTTGTTACAATCTCTTTACTCAGACAAGTGACTTTTTCAGCACTTCTGACACCCTGTCATGTTTCTTGCATGGGTATTTAGCAGTAGGAATAAGCACTACTTGATAGTAGGTACACAGAGCAGCTCTTTATTCAGCTCAGATGTAAGCAACAACACTAACTGAACTGAGAAAACTAAACATAAATAAGATGGCTGCTGCATAGAGTTCCCTCCCAGCTCCAGAGTGTCTTTTCTTAAAGTAACAGTATACCACACACAGTGAGATAGCACTGCTCAGGGCCAGACTGGGAAATCAGACCTGCCCCGGAAATTTGTATGGCCCAGCCCCGCCCCCTCTCCGGCTCATATACACACACACAAAATATATATATATATATATATATATATACACACACACACACTATATATATATATATATATATATATATATATATATATATATATACACACAATATAATATATATATATATATATAAATAAAACAAATCTAATGTTTTATTTCATGCAGCCCGCCATCCAGCACTAATAACTTGCATTTATTTCAGTTCTCACAGTAACAGATAATAGTGCAACAGACAGAATCCATTTTTCAACGTAACTGTTGCTCATATTAATATAATAATTACGTCTGACAGTTTAAACAAAATGGGGATCGTGAAGCGTTTCTAGATAGCAGGTTTATGAGAGAAATAGAATAATTATAAAACAATACCTTTAATTCCCGCCATATTTACAGCAGGAGCTGCTCTGCACCATTATTTTGGTATTGAGAAGTTTATGTGCACCATTGGGCGGTTTCTTTGTTTGCTTGCTTTACTTGCACTAACAAATAGTGCAATACTTTTGTGAGTATTTACACTGTCATCAGAATTTATGCATATCCTTGATTTCTACACCATGAGGCGCTCTTTTTTGTTTTCCCCATAGAATTTTTCCAAGCAGGCCCAATCCGCCAAAAGAGGAGCTGACTTATGGACTTTTTAATATTATTATCCTATTCACTGTTAATTATTGATATTTTCACTTACACATGAGTGTATAATTTTGCACATTATTTGCACCATTATTTGCACATAGAGATATATTATAAATTTTTATTTTTATTTTATATTCTTATATTACATTATGTATATCTTTTATTTATAATTTTGTGATAATTTATTCACATTATTTATAATCAGCGCCCTCTATTTTTCTTCTCTTTTTCTTCTCTTTTTTTTGAAGAGTTTGAACTTATTGTTTAAGAACCAGTTTAAAAAAATAAAATTGTGACCATTCCCCAGTCACATACATGGACATTGTATAACAGGCCATAACGCAATCTATTGGTTAAAAGTTCCTGGACATAGTGTAACAAAGCGCCATCTATTGGTAGAAGGATCATCACCAAAATGTGTACTGGGGAAAAAGATTAATTTGCAGGGGCGAAACTACAGGGGGTGCAGAGGACCCAATTTCGACAAATATATATATATATATATATATATATATATATATATATATATTTTTTTTTTTTTTAATAAAAAAACATTGACCTGCCACTGCCTGCCCTGATATCATGTGAGTGTGACATGATGCTTCACTAGTGTCTTTGACTACAGGGGTTAGTCTTTCTGTTTTACCCATTGGTGTTTATGTGTGTGTGTATGTGTGTATGTGTATGTATGTATGTGACTGAGCGTGTATTTATGCATGTATGTGTGTGAGTGTATATGTTTGTGGAACCAGCAAATTACAGACCTTGTTACTACAGCAAGGCTGGGGTAAACAGTGTCAGTATACAGTACCACTATATACAGTACGGGGGGCTGGACCATGTCACAGACTACTGTGGTCACTTTATAAAGTACTGGAGCGGCTAGGGTCAGGCCAGCCATCTCACCGGCAGATTACAGACTGTGTCACTAACTCACTATATAGTACAGTACTGCTGGGTTAAACAGTGTCACTATATACACAGGGTACCTCCTTTTGCAGACATGTAATCTTGATTCACATTTTTTTTCTGTGTTAAATGTTAAAAAAAAAGAAGATATGTATCAAATTCACTTTTTTTTGGGGGGGGGGGACCTTCTTAGATTCTTGCACCTGGGCCCTGTGAATTCTAGTTACGCCTCTGTTAATTTGCATTTATTTTGCATATATTTTTCATAGGGTGACAATTCAAATGTATGGTTGTGTGTTTTATCGTTTATTCCTCCCCTGAATCCCCTTCCTTTTGTTAGAGTTATATTTTATTATTATGTTGTTTTCTATATGTTTTCTCTATCTTTATGTTTTATGTGGTGTGTGTTACCATAAGTTAAATGGTGTGTTGTTAGGGTCTAGTACAGAGTGAAACAAGGCATGTTAAGTAGCTTTTTTTTTGGAACATTTTGTTTTGCCTGGTGCTTTCAGGAATTCCAATGGCGGCTTCTTAGGATCTGCTTTTTCGCTACACATTCCAAAGCCATGAAATTTTTTTTTTTTTATTATTATTATTATTTAAAGCTAAACAAGTAGTTTTATACTTTCTGAGAAAGAGCACAGTAGGTGAATGCATATTTGAATGTTATTTAATAAATTTGATGGAACAGCATTTTTAATATGCTATGTTGAGTACAAATTTGCTATCATGAGGTACATTTGACAATAAGCACACCTAATAATGGTACGAAGGTGTTCAGATGACTCAGTTACTTGGGTAGATTTAGGGACAAAATCAGACAGCTCCATTATATCATATGAAAAAGCAATGCAATAAACACTATAACCCCCTTAAAATGCTCTTTAGGAATGGAAATCACTTACCCCCTCCTAAGTAGCTTCTTAAATAAACTCACAGGTACAATGCACACTAAGCCAAACTGTAATACAAAGCAGGAGACATTAACATAACATCCGAAGAGCAGGCCTCAATATAGACTGAAATCTTCATTCTTCAACCTCCTCCAGCAGAAGCAAAGTAAAAACTGAGGTATGTGTGAGGTGAGAGGGGTTTTATAGGACTCTTGGGGTTTGGGAATTTTTGCCTACTACAAGTGGTAGAGAAGAGTAATTCCCAGGACTAATGGATCGTGGACTCTCACCAGCTGTAAGAAAGAAAGTGATAAATAATGCTCTACTTGTAATATAGCTCTTTTTTGGGTTAAAAATCATAACAACTTTCCTTAAAGGAACAGTCTACAGTACACCTTAGTCATCTTAAAGTCTTACCTTAGATTAAACTGCACTCCTTTGTATATCATGCATCAGGAACAGTAAACATGTTATTTTAAAATGAATAGGATACTTCCGGTGGGCGGCTCTACAAGATGGCTGCAAGCTTCAACAGCTCTGAAGCAAACTACTTCTACTTCTAATATTGCTGCCACTTATCCACGCCATCTGCATCTCCCTTGACAGGCAAGCTGTCCGGGAATATCCAGCAGACAGAAGGATTAACAGCTCTTCTACCCCGGAACGTCATTTTTAAGAAGAAACCCGTTGGGTACTGTGGCGGAAATACTGCCGCCACACTGTATATACAATCCACAAAGTTCCTGTCTCCTTACAATGGAGATATCCATCGCCAAAGACTGCTGTGCTGGCTCCTGCATCTTAGCAGAACTACAAAATCTGTTCCTGCCCAAGCTGGAGAGACTCTTGCATTCCTGCACTGAATTATGCGCTGTGCTGGCAACTAAGAAACAATGTGGCCACCAGGGAAGGCCTGCCACTGAGCCCACCACAAGGAACGCAACACTCATGTCTGCCCCATGGCCCCCAACCTACTGGTAAGCGGAATAGTTTCTCCTGACAGGCACCTAATGGGGTCCGATACAGAACCGAAGACTGAATCAAAAGAGAGACTGCCGACACCTCGGTTGACGCACCCGCTATTGGTCTCAGCCCCAGAATTTGATATCCAAGTGACCTGGTTAGGTTGCGACATAGACCCGACTGTCTACCTGAGGTGCAGCTTACCGCTCTCTCATATGACCCGTCTGATTACTGACCCAGCTTCAGTCATGGATCCTAGCCCAGGAGTTGGAAGAATGGCTGCCTACAACCCCGCTTACTCTGCTGTTGCTGCAGTCGAGTCTTTTGTCGTTCCGGGTGCCGTCATTGCTGCGCCTGAGGAATGACATGATCTCTACAGATGCGGTCCTGACTTTCTGCCCGCTATACATTTGATCATCAGCCGCATGCCCTGAAGCTGGACCTGAGATGGGGCAGCTGCCCTTCAGGAGCATTGACATATTCTATTCCCGCTACGAGGCGGCTCCTCTCCCCTCCACAGAAAAGCTGTACTCTCCAAAGGCATAGCTGCCATGCTCCATCCCGTGCTGGGGTTGGGTAACCTCTATAATGTTATAGCCTTATGTACCAACTGACTATCAAATAACTGTATGGGCTGATATCCCAGTATATGTTATGCACAATGTTCAGCAGCTTTGAATACCCACATGTACTTGCCTCATCTCATCAAATGTGTGGACCTGCTAACTAGCAAGGGCTCTAATCTGTTTTAAATCTGACTAGGCTGCGGGTGTATGGTTGTTACACATATGTTTGGTTTTGGATGTTTTGCAGTTTTTATTGTTAACTACCTTTGGGGCAGTGATGTGCAGTGATGTCAGAGGCTGGTGAGGCAGTGGCTAGGATACGCCTTCATTCTTTAGATATCCTTTGTTGAAGAAATAACAATGCACATGGTGAGCCAATCACATGAGGTATCTATGTGCAGCCATCAATCAGCAGCTACTGAGCATATTTAGATATGATTTTCAATAAAGGACATCAAAAGAATGAAGAAAATTAGATAATAGATGTAAATTGGAAAGTTATTTAAAATTGCATGCTCTTTCTAAATCATGAAAGAAAACATATGGGTTTCATGTCCCTTTAAATTGTGTCTTGGAAAACTGGTCAACTTAGTAAACATCTGATTTTAGTCTAAAGGATTGTAACAGAAACTCTTGCCAGATAACAAAATGCTTGCTCTGATTATGAGATCTAGAAATCCAGGCCCATTAAAATATATGTTTAAAACATACTTTTTACTTTAATGCTGCAAATTATGCTTATAGATTCCTTCATTATTCAGTGAATATAAAAATGTCTTGATCCAGTGGCGGCTGGTGAAATTTAAAGATGGTGGGGCGCTTGACCCCACCCCTTTAAATAAAGCCACACCATCAGATGGCACTACCAATTCATTAATTAAATAAATAAAAGGTAGACAGAAACACAGAAACACAGAAAAGCACTCGGGGGGAGAGGGAGAGAGAGACGGGGGGAGAGGGAGACGGGGGAGAGGGAGAGAGACACAGAGGGTTAGAGAGAAAGAGAGAGAGAGACACAATCACACACAGGGGGTTAGAGAGAGAGAGACACAATTACACACAGAGGGTTAGAGAGAGAAAGAGAGACGCAATCACACACAGAGGGTTAGAGAGAGAGAGAAAGAGAGACACAATCACACACAGAGGGTTAGAGAGAGAGAGAAAGAAAGAGAGACACAATCACACACAGAGGGTTAGAGAGAAAGAGAAAGAGAGAGACACAATCACACACAGAGGGTTAGAGAGAGAGAGAGAGAGATAGAGAGAGAATGAGAGAGACACAATCACACACAAAGGGTTAGAGAGAGAAAGAGAGACACAATCACACACAGAGGGTTAGAGAGAGAAAGAGAGAGAGAGAGAGAGAGACACAATCACACACAGAGGGTGAGAGAGAAAGAGAGAGAGAGACAATCACACACAGAGGGTTAGAGAGAGAGAGAGAGACATAATCATACACAGAGGGCTAGAGAGAGAGAGAAAGAGAGAGAGAGACACAATCACACACAGAGGGTTAGAGAGTGAAAGAGAGAGAGACACAATCACACACAGAGGGTTAAAGAGAGAGAGAGAGAAAGAGAGAGACACAATCACACACAGAGGGTTAGAGAGAGAGAGACAATCACACACAAAGGGTTAGAGAGAGAGAGAAAGAGAAAGAGAGAGAGACACAATCACACACAGAGGGTTAGAGAGAGAGAAAGAGACACAATCACACACAGAGGGTTAGATAGAGAAAGGGAGAGACACAATCACACACAGAGGGTTAGAGGGAGAGAGAAAGAGAGAGACACAATCACACACAGGGTTAGAGAGAGAGAGAGAGAGAGACACAATCACACACAGAGGGTTAGAGAGAGAGAGAGAAAGAGAGAGAGACACAATCACACACAGGGTTAGAGAGAGAGAGAGAGAGAGAGAGAGAGAGAGACACAATCACACACAGAGGGTTAGAGAGAGAGAGAGAAAGAGAGAGAGACACAATCACAAACAGAGGGTTAGAGAGAGAGAAAGAGACACAATCACACACAGAGGGTTAGACAGAGAAAGGGAGAGACACAATCACACACAGAGGGTTAGAGGGAGAGAGAAAGAGAGAGACACAATCACACACAGAGGGGTTAGAGAGAAAGAGAGAGATAGACACAATCACACACAGAGGGTTAGAGAAAGAGAGAGAGACACAATCACACACAGAGGGTTAGAGAGACACATAAGGGATGAGAGAGTCAGAGGGGGAGGAAGAGAGACAGAGAGAGAAAGAGACCATGGGGGAGAACAACACATAAGGAGAGAGATGGATAGATAGAGAGAGAGAGACACACACACAAGGGGGGGGGGAGAGGGACCACTGCATTTGTAAGTAATATTTTAAGTGACTATCAAATTCTAATAGTCTACAATCTATTTTAAATATCTGAAACAGAACAGCACATATGAATGGGCATTAATAAATTATTATTTGTTGTCTACATCAGGGTTGTCCAACATACACCTAAGGAATCACTGGATTACATGAAATACTATAGCTACAGGAACCATGGAGAATATTTGCTATAACTCATTCTAAATTACTTGGTTTCATTTTACATTACCATGCTGTTGGTCTAGCTTACTCTTGTCAAATAACAACTCATCCATACAAACAGCAGAGCTACAGAGAGTTCAGAAAATGAGACTATATATTAGTGTGCAGTACAGAGGCAAGCTGCTGGGTGTAAAGTTTGAGTAAACAAAATACAAAAACAATCCTTAAACTACTGTAAAAGAGTACAAAAACAAAAAACACTAAACCACAATAATTACATTATAATTTTAACTAACAGAATCCCTTTCAGTAAAATCTAAGGTTGCAGAACTTACTTTAATAAAATGTGGCTAAAACACTGCTCTGAGTCTGCATCTCTTCCTGCTCTGTAGTCTGTAAGGAAGTGACAGTGGAACATTCCACTGCACTTGGAGGGGAAGAACAGAACTCTCTTTTTATTGAATAAAAGCTTACAGCTGAACAGGGCAGCAACAAAATAAATGAAAGTATTTTTTTTCCGTTTTTGTTTTGTTTTATATGATTAAACATCCAGCCCCAACCCTAAGTTCCACTTACTAATGCCTCTCACTGGATTGGTTCAGCCCAAATAGGACTGCCTCAAATAAGCAGTTATGGGCCATGCAATGATCTTAACCACTTTCATTCAGTAGGTGGCGCAGCATGTTGTGTAATGGTGGGCAGACCTGCTTGTGCCTCTCCATTGCACAACATGTAGCTGTGAACAAAAAATGCTGGGGGAAAAAAAATTGCAATTTTTTTTTTAAAGCCAATAAAAAAAATATATTTTTGCCCATATGAGAGGTGAAGCACTGCCTCACCTGCCTCTAGTGACTGCACATCACTGCTTTGGGGCACCGTGTAATGTAATGGGAGATTTACACTCACTTCTACTTGCACCACTGCATTTAACATTTATTTTTATTATTTAAGGAATGCTGTGTTTGCTCAACTGAGGCATAAATATCTGTTAAACCATGACTTCACTACACTTGATCAGTTTGATTTGGGCTTGGCTTAATTAAGTTCTCCAAAAAAAACAAACCCTGCTACCTATGTGATGTACCCACATAATGCGGTAATACAGCCTATCTCTAACAGGATTCTCTTTTGGGTTGCCATACAGCTTCTGATAAGGGAGGGGTCCTTACTGCCTCTCCAATAATCCCACGTTACATCTTGGAAACATATACAAGGTTAATTCCCATACTGACTCCATGCTTATCCCCTAGCTATTGCACAAGGGTTGAGTATCTAACACCTCTAAATCTTGATGCACACTAACCTATATCCATCAGCAGCATTGTGCCCCCATGTCACCCAGCCTACAGTTTAGCTATAGAGCACCACCCAACATCTATAAATTAACCCCACCCTGTAAATTTGCCTGTTGAATGATGTGAGGTACGGTTGTGTTTGTGGTTTGCTATAGTTTTATTATTTTAGACTTATACCCCAATTGACAAAATCCAAATGAACATCAGCACACCAAAGATCCCGCAATATCTGTATATACTGCTGCAAAATAGTGTCTTGTTCTCAAAAGTTCCATTACTCTGCTATGGATATCTTATGTATACCTTGGCTGTCCCCGGTAACGTGACCCATAATGTGTATTGTACATAACTTAGCTCTACCCATATCTCCTGGGAAAATACATTTAGGATAAACAGTGCGAATACAACATAACTCGTTAACAGACTCTGTCTATGAGAGCTGTTTTTAGCTGAGCTTTATCAAGCCTATGAATCAATTAATGTATTAACATGTTTATTTTGTGATATTGGGTAGCAGATATATAATTAACTAATCTATATATATATATATATATATATATATATATATATATATGCAGGGGACGGCATATTTATGGAATCCTTAAGTCAATTGGGGTCGGGTTTAGATTGTGTTTAGAATGTGTGTTTAGTTTTATTAAGATGTTTTAGTAACTGTAAAAGAAAATGAGAAACATGGGATACACATGGACTGATATCCTACTATCTGGACAAAGCTATTCCTACAGGGCTTTTATATTCTGAGCATTAACAAATGAACTGTGTGTTGTATCAACTGTATGATTTTCATTTGTGTAAGATAGCACATGTTAAACTGTACCCATGTTTCTTTAATAAAAAGAATTTTAAAAAAAAATGAATATTGTTTCTGACCACGTTGAAATGGCTGCCAAGCACTGCTGACTGATGACATCACAATCTGGGCTGCATATGATGTCCAATCACAAAAGGCTCACTAATTGGATTAAACAGACTGTCAATGCTATTCAGCAGAGTGCCTCGATGCAACCCAGATTGTGATGTAATTAGTGGGTGGAGCTTGGCAGAAATTTCAAAGTGGCCAGAAACAATATTCATTTCACTGCTCCTGCTGCATGATAAAGAAAGGGGTACAGGAGGCCAAAGAGCTTGATCATTTTATAGCAATGCCCTACAAAAGCCCCTTTTAAGGGATATTTGCAGTCTAGTTTTAGAATAGGTTTTCTTTTTTTGGTGTTTTTTTTATTTTGGGGTTTTAGAATAGGCATGTAAGATCATTTCTTTTGGCTAGATTACAAGTTGTGCGTTAGGCTGAAAAAGCAGCATTAACAGGTCCTAACGCTGCTTTTTCCCTACCGCTGCTATTACGAGTCTTGCAGGTTTAGGGGCACCGCACACTTCTTTGGGCTTACCGCGAAATTACTTAGGTAAACCTCCATAGCGCCGGTATTACGAGTCTGTCCTGGGAGGCCTAAAAGTGAGCAGTACACCCTCTACCACCAATATTCCTAACGCATTTAAAAGTCAGTAAAGAGTTTTATGGTACAACGCCGTAACATAAAACTCATAACTAAAGTGCTAAAAAGTACACTAACACCCATAAACTACCTATTAACCCCTAAACCGAGGCCCTCCCGCATCGCAAACATTAAAAAAAATTTAACCCCTAATCTGCCGCTCCGGACATTGCTGCCACTAGAATAAACATTTTAACCCCTAAACCGCCGCACTCCCGCCTCGCAAACACTAGTTAAATACAGTGGGGCAAAAAAGTATTTAGTCAGCCACCAATTGTGCAAGTTCTCCCACAAGAAGATGAGAGAGGCCTGTAATTTTCATCATAGGTATACCTCAACTATGAGAGAAAAAATGTGGAAACAAATCCAGAAAATCACATTGTCTGATTTGGAAAGAATTTATTTGCAAATTATGGTGGAAAATAAGTATTTGGTCAATATCAAAAGTTCATCTCAATACTGGGTGTTTGGGATCATTGTCATGCTGAAAGACTCAGTCACGTTTCATCTTCAATTCCCTTGCTGATGGAAGGAGGTTTGCACTCAAAATCTCACGATACATGGCCCCATTCATTCTTTCATGTACATGGATCAGTCGTCCTGTTCCCTTTGCAGAGAAACAGCCCCAAAGCATGATGTTGCCATCCCCATATTTCACAGTAGGTATAGTGTTCTTTGGTTGCAACTCAGCATTCTCTCTCCTCCAAACACGAGGAGTTGTGTTTCTACCAAACAGTTCTACTTTGGTTTCATCTGACCATATGACATTCTCCCAATACGCTTCTGGATCATACAAATGCTCTCTAGCATACTTTAGACGGGCCCGGACATGTACTGGCTTAAGCAGGGGGACACATCTGGCACTGCAGGATCTGAGTCACTGGCGGCGTAGTGTGTTACGTTGGTCCCAGCTCGTGTGGTTCTGGGATGTTTGCTCACTGTTCTTGTGATCATTTTGACCCCACAGGGTGAAATCTTGCGTGGAGCCCCAGATCAAGGGAGATTATCAGTGGTCTTGTATGTCTTCCATTTTCTAATTATTGCTCCCACAGTTGATTTCTTCACACCAAGCTGCTTGCCTATTGCAGATTCAGTCTTCCCAGCCTGGTGCAGGTCTACAATTTTGTTTCTGGTGTCCTTCGTCAGCTCTTTGGTCTTCACCATACTGGAGTTTGGAGTGTGACTGTTTGAGGTTGTGGACAGGTGTCTTTTATACTGATAACAAGTTCAAACAGGTGCCATTAATACAGGTAATGAGTGGAGGACAGAGGAGAAAAAGAAGATACAGGTCTGTGAGAGCCAGAAATCTTGCTTTTTTGTAGGTGACCAAATACTTATTTTCCACCATAATGTGCAAATAAATTATTTCCAAATCAGACAATGTGATTGTCTGGATTTGTTTCCACATTTTGTCTCTCATAGTTGAGGTATACCTATGATGAAAATTACAGGCCTCTCTCATCTTCTTGAGTGGGAGAACTTGCACAATTGGTGGCTGACTAAATACTTTTTTGCCCCCCTGTATTATTAACCCCTAATCTGCTGCCCCAACATCGTCGCCCCCTACCTACATTTATTAACCCCTAATCTACCATCCCCAACGTCGCTGCCACTATATTAAATTATTAACCCCTAAATCTAAGTCTAACCCTAACACCCCCTAACTTAAATATAATTTAAATAAATCTAAATAAAATGACTGTAATTAACTAAATTATTCCTATTTAAAACTAAATACTTACCTATAAAATAAACCCATCTTAGGGTTTATTTTTATTTTACAGGCAAGTTTGTATTTATTTTAACTAGGTAGAATAGTTATTAAATAGTTATTAACTATTTACTAACTACCTAGCTAAAATAAATAAAAATTGACCTGTAAAATAAAACCTAACCTAAGTTACAATAACACCTAACACTACACTATAATTAAATAAATTAAGGGCAATGCCCATCCAAATGCCCTTTTCAGTGCAATGGGGAGCTTAGTTTTTTTTAGTTAGGCTTTTATTTGGGGGGTTTGGTTGTGTGGGTGGTGGGTTTTACTGTTGGGGGGTTGTTTGTATTTATTTTTACAGGTAAAAGAGCTGATTTTTTTGGGGCAATGCCCAGCAAAAGGCCATTTTAAGGACTATTGGTAGTTTAGTTTAGGCTAGGGGTTTTTTTTTATTTCGGTGGGGCTTTTTTTTATTTTGATAGGGCTATTAGATTAGGTGTAATTAATTTGTTTTTGTTTTTCTGTAATTTAGTGTTTTTTTTTGTGATTTATCTTTTTTTATTTAATTTATTAAATTGTATTTAATTTAGTTAATTTATTTAATTGTAGTGTAGTGTTATGTGTTATTGTAACTTTTATTTTTTAAGATTAGGTTTTATTTTACAGGTAAATGTGTATTTATTTTAGTTAGGTAGTTATTAAATAGTTAATAACTATTTACTAACTATTCTATCTGGTTAAAATAAATACAAACTTTCCTGTAAAATAAAAATAAACCCTAAAATGGCTACAATGTAACTATTAGTGATATTGTAGCTAGTTTAGGGTTTATTTTATAGGTAAGTATTTAGTTTTAAATAGGAATGATTTAGTTAATAATAGTAAATTTATTTAGATTTATTTAAATTATATTTAAGTTAGGGGATGGTAGGTTTAGGGTTAGACTTAGATTTAGGGGTTAATACATTTAATATAGTGGCGGCGACTTTGGGGGCGGCAGATTAGGGGTTAATAAGTGTAGGTAGGTGGCGGCGACATTGGGGGCGGGAGATTAGAGATTAATAAATATAATGTAGGTGTGGGCGATGTTGGGGGCAGCAGATTAGGGGTTAATAAGTATAATGTAGGTGGCGGTGGTGTCCGGAGTGGCAGATTAGGGGTTAATAAGAATAATGTAGGTGTCGGCGATGTCAGGCACGGCAGATTAGGGGTTAATAAGTGTAAGATTAGGGGTGTTTAGACTCGGGGTTCATGTTAGGGTGTTAGGTGTAAACATACATTTTATTTCCCCATAGGAATCAATGGGGCTGCGTTACGGAGCTTTACGCTGCTTTTTGGCAGGTGTTAGACTTTTTCTCAGACGGCTCTCCCCATTGATGTGTATGGGGAAATCGTGCATAAGCATGTACAACCAGCTCACCACTGACTTAAGCAACGCTTGTATTGAAGTGCAGTATGGAGCTCAATTTTGCTCTACTCTCACTTCTTGCCTTTTAACGCTGGGTTTGTGAAAACCTGTAATACCAGCGCTGCAGGTAAGTGAGCAGTGACAATAATGAGCAAGTTAGCACTGCACCCCTCATAACGCAAAACTCGTAATCTAGTCATGTGTTTTTATTTTAAAAGTAATGGTAGATTTTTTTATTTTTAAAGGTAAGATTATTTTACTTTCACAGGTAAGTTTTTATTTTTTTAAAGGTTGCTAGGTTTATTTTGGTAAAGGTTAGTCTATTTTGGGTTAACTTAGGGGGTGTTAGGTTAGGGGGTTTAGATGTTAGTGGGTTATTTGATTTGTGTGCTAGCGGTTTAGGGGTTAATAATGTTGTGATTTACTTTGCATTGGGGGTCTGGCGGTTTAGGGGTTAATAGTGTAGTTGTTTTACTTTGCGGTGGGGGGCTGGTGGTTTAGGGGTTCATAGTGTAGTGGGGACTTTGCGATGGACTTTGTGGGGTTTAAGAGGTTATTAGAGTAGGGGCTTATGGCGATGGGGTTTGCACGAGTAGGATGTTTAGCTTTTTCCACTTTTTCCGTGTGATATTGTAATATCGTCTTTTAGCGCTCGTTGTGCACTGGAGCAATATGTTTTTACTTTCAATTCGTAATACCAGTACAACCTGATGAGCGCAAAAGGTTTATCGTTATCGCAGTTAGCGTTATAGTTAGCGCTTCACTTGTAATCTAGCCTTAATATGGCTATTGGTTTAGAGTCGCTGAGTTTAGCAAGGAGGCCGCAGCACAGAATGGGTAGGTTTAGCACCCTTTTTTTTACACACTGATAACTGAAAGTCCTGTTTATTTTTAGTGAAATCCTAGCATTTTTTTTTTTTTTTTAAACGCTCGCATTTACCATCATTTTAAATATTGATTTCTGTGAAAAAGTTACAATTCACACTATTTATTATAAGCAGAAAATGCTGTGCACTAAAAATGAAGCGAAAATGTAACCTATATATGATGACCACTAGAGGGAGACATACAGATATATGTTAATAAAATTTTATTTCATGTCAAAGCGTATACATTAGGATCCAAACCTAAACTAAAAGAACATTTAAAAATCAAAGAAATACAGACCAGCATACAAAACAACTTACACAAAAATAAAATAAAACATTGCATTATTATTATTATTATTAATAATAATTATTATTATGAATATTATTGCTAGTCCTTTAAATGTCACTATTGTAATGAACTTTTGAGTATATTACAAAAATGCTTCTATTCAAAACTGAAATGCGTCCATGTGGATTGCAATTGTGGCTGGAATGTCCCTTTAATATAACAGTGTTGGTTATGCAAAACTGGGGAATGGGTAAAAACGGATTATCTATCATTTTAAACAATACAAATTCAGGAGTAGACCTTTTCTTTAACTTTTTTAAGTAATGATTTTCCATGCAAAATTAATTTTATTGACCTTAAAGAGACATGAAACCCAATTTTTTTCTTTCATGATTTAGAAAGAGCATGTAATTTTAAACAACTTTCTATTTTGCTTCATTCTCATGATATCCTTTGCTGAAAAGCATATCTAGATAGGCTCAGTAGCTGCTGATTGGTGGCTGCACATAGACACCTCATGTGATTGGCTCACCCATGTGCATTATTATTTCTTTAACAACGGATATCTAAAGAATGAAGCAAATTAGATAATAGAAGTAAATTGTAATGTTGTTTAAAATTGTATTCTCTACTTGAGTCATGATAAAAAAATGTGAGTTTAGTGTCCCTTTAAAAATTAATAATCCAATATAATATCTGATAATAATGTACCTTTTAAATAATTTTACTTTTTTTTTTTTTTTTTTGCGTTATGGCTTTTTTTTTTATTATTATTTTATTAAGGAGCAGGTTCAAATATACATTTATGAAAGAACGAAACAATAAGATAGGACATAATACTGTACATAAATATCAGTCAGTTATACAAAAAGGATTGGCAGTTAAGCCAATCATAAAACTTGTATAGTGTTCAGTAAAGTTAACAGTATATTACTGTAAGGCGCTTATTGTTACTTGAATCTAGGACTCTGCACCTCAAAGTTTTTTACATAAACTGAGAAGAAGAAAAAATGTCTTATGCAGCTAAATTAATAAAGAACAAAAGATAACATTCTTAATAAAAACAATTCTGAAGATCTCAGGCGGAAAGTGGGGGGGGGGTCTAGGTGTAATGTAAGCAAGTAGACTGTGGAAGAGAGCATATATAAATAGGAAGTTTGACAGTTTGGGACCCCTTAGGCCACAGCAAGGAGTTAGTTCTGAGAAGGAATCTGAGTTAGAATGCGATCTAGCTGCACAACTAAAAAGTGTAAAGTGGGGGAAGATACAGCAGGCATTAGCTGCTTAAGAATGGGGATAAGGAAGAAAGGAGACGGAGAATAGAATATGTTACCTCAAACTGGTATAAGGAAAAAATAAGAGTGCAAGGTGGCAGCTACAGAGCTAAGTTGGAGTGAGTGAGGAACTTAGAGGTGTAAGAATAATGTAAGAAGGGTATAGATAGGTGGGTGTGTAAAAATAAACAGGTGTGCAGGGGAGCCGGGAGGAAGGGGGTAGAGCTCCCCCAGACAGGAGATGAGGAAGGGTATAAGCAAGGAGGAGGTTATGGACAGTCGAAGGACTCAACACAAATAGGAGGGAGTAGGCCGGGAAAGTAACATATCAATCTGAAAAATTCTGAAAAAGAGAAGCACAACAGTGGTGGGCATAACAATCAACTATTAACATTGTAGCAATATAAATCTATATTAAAAGTGTGAACATAGTATTTATAACATACATCAAATAAAACCTAAACCCTTCCCCCCCCTTTCTTTCCCATTTTTCCATCTAAAATAAATACTCATGATATAGTGTAAGAAACAACATTCCGTCTAATGGAGTAAAAGACAGTAAGAAGGGTTTAGATATGTATAAGAGAGGCCCAACTCTAATGGGCTCAAATTTTAAACTCTAGCTTGGCTCTGTATAGAGAGTAATGGGCCTAGTGACGTCTGGCTATATAGGTGTACAAACTGAGTTTCCATGTCTCTACGACTATACAGATTAACTTAGTGTGGGAGGTATTATAGGTCTAGGTTATCATAGGGAAAGTGGGGAAACGGAGCTATCCAACTGTTATTACAATAACCAAGATCTTGCCTACCTACAGCTGAGGTTCCATAATATATAAATATAGAATTCCCCTTACCTAGAGAGACTATGGTGGTAAACACTTGGGGAATGCTCAAATGGCAGGTATATAGGCAGATAGTATAAATGGCAAATTCTGGCAGTCCAGCAAACATAGTAAGTGTGGTATACTTGAGCCGTCCTTATGACAAGGGTAAGGAAAGTACCCGTGTGTGAGCTCAAAGCATAATTGAAGGTTGAAGATCAGAGACCCTCGTTCATTGCCCTAGAATTCTTCAATGGGCTTAGTAAGCAAAAAAGAGCGAAAAGGGTAAGATATGTACCCGTATGTGTGCTCAACCCATGTGTCCAGATAGATTAATTGACCTTAAAACTGGAGATCCTATGAGATGTTAAGGAAGGCTCTTGGGGTCTGGAATATTTTTTATTTTGGTCTGCGGTAAAGGTCTCTTGGGAAGGGGTTGCCAATCGGGTGCTGAAGCGTTAAGGTTCCCCCCCTGTTCAGGGGGTTTAGGGTTGCGGTCTGGAGCCTGTGTAAGTCCAAGTGATTGGAGAATCTTCATCCCCTGGTCTGGCGAGGAGATTACATATGTGCGGTCCTCATGTTGGAAAAAAATCTTGACAGGAAAGCCCCACCTATATTTAAGGTTAAGGCGACGTAAGTTCTGGGTGAACTGTTGGAATGTCCATCTCTTTGCGAGTGTATATGGGGATAGGTCCGGAAAGATTTGGACTGAATCGTATGGTGCTTTGAGATTTTTATTCAGAAATGAGGCTCTAAGAACCCTCTCTTTAAAGGTGAAATAGTGCAGCCTAAGAATAACGTCCCTTGGAGTATCAGAAGATGAATTCCATGAACGGAGGGCTCTATGAGCTCTGTCTATAATGGACTCTTGTTCTGTGATGGATCCAAGTAACTCTCCGAAGAGACCAGAGAGATATTTAAGTAAATCAGCTGGGTTAATATCCTCAGAGATGCCTCTGATCCGCAGATTGTTTCTGCGCGACCTATCTTCCATATCTGCTAGTTTAGCTTCTAGGCCTGAGATCTGTTCTGCAAGGTTCTGGGTATATGAAAGAAGATTAGTGTGATCTACGTTCAAATCTTCATGCTTTCGTTCAAGAGTTTCCGTGCGTTCTCCAAGAGAGGCCATATCTCTTTTCAGCTCACTTACGGATTGTCTCAGATCTTGTTTGAGAGATGAGTAGTGGGTATCTATCTTCTCTGAGAGGGCTTTGATAGAGTCTAGTACAGCAGACTGTGGGATACTTTGCCATTCTTTGGAAGGGTTGGGGGATTTAAAAGGAGCATTATATGTTGTAGAATCATCTCTGGAATCATCCTCCGATCCCTCTGGGTCTGAAGTGATTTTACTATAAAAGTGATTATTCAGTGTTCTTTTAGGGTTTACTTGATGTTTAATTTTTTTCCTCATGTTATGAGCCATAGGAGCAATTGAAAACCGGGTTTCAGAGGTACTTTGATGAATGAAAGTATTAAGTTAATTTCTAGTATGGAGTCTTCCTTGACTGTGTGTGAGACTGGGGGGGGGGTGATCCGCCCGGCTCCCCTACATTGGGGGCTTTAGCACTGCATTATTAAAGTAGCCACTTCAAAAGTAAGGTATACAGATATATTGGTAAGCGTCCCAGACCCCAAGTTAGGAGAATAAGACTATCTCCGCGTAGAGATATCCTGGATAACTAGTCACCCCCCTGGGGATATGCCTCCTATTGGCGAAGCCGGAAAAAGAATAGGTGATATGACCCGCAGGTACTTAGATCCTGCGGGAAAGGAAGGAGGGGACTAGCAGTGGTCACTAAGAGGAAAGGCCTTAGGAAGGATCCAAAATTATTAGCTGGTTTATATAAAGGTCAGCCAAAGCAACCCTAGGTTTTTCACTCTCTGGTAGGTTAAGAAGGAAGGTAAGTGTTCCCCTATATAAGTGAAGTTAGCTCCCTGAGCGTAAAGTTCCTGATCTAGTACCCAGAGGGGATATGCAGCAAGGCTCTGCTTCTGAAATCAGGGAGATCATTTACCATCATGCCATGAGGCTCGGGGTAATATATGGACTGTCCAGGCCCAAGTTAACCAGCTCCAAGGAAAAGGTGTCTGAAGGCCTCCACTATTGCTCAGGGTTAATGTTGGGATTCGGGCCCCACAGGGAAATAAGTGGGTAGAAAGCATTCCAAGGGTGACTGTAAGGTAATAGTCTAGAGAAAAGTGTGGGCTGCAGAGGGGTAATCACCACAGGATTCCAGAGTCTCCTAATTCTGGTTATTTAACATCCAAAGTGTCTGTGTTGTGACTGAGTGTTGGCCACTTTAGATATCTGTGTTAAGTGAAGTAGTAAGTTCTTATCTATTAATTAGACTCGGGTGTGAAGCAAGTCCACATTAGAAATAGCTTACTTATGTTCTCTGCGGTAAAACCAGGGGTCGCCATCACTGTGCTCAGAGGAGTGTCGCAGTGATTACAGCTGGGCTGCTATGTACTGTCCGGGGAGCTGATAGTAAATGATGAAGCTGTCTCCACTCCCGGCTCTGTAAGAAGAAGGCTGAATGCAAGGTGGTAAGTACTGTGACACCAACGCTGATCGGAAGGCTCTCCCTCCCTCTCCAGTACACCAGATGAGCCTCACCTAAGATGGCGGCTTTTCGCGGGCTTCCTCCTTAGCCCAATGTGGACTACTGATCTACTGATCTGCGGCAAGGGGGAGCGAGACCGCTCTGTTATGTCCCTGGAACAGAGGTCCGGCTGTAGATAGGTGGCTAGGAAAGAGTCACCCCTCAGATCGGCTGCCCGTGACTTCTTCTCAAGTACGGCTGTAACAAGCGGCAAAGATCTCAGCCGCCACTGTAGTGGGATAAACTCCAGGGTTTAATTTGGGAAGAGGGAATTATGCAAATAAGAAAAAGAGAAAATAATAAACTTAAAGCAGTGGGGGAATTTCAAGGTATAATATAATTTTATAGTTAGAGATGTAGGAGCTCCGTTCCTCTGCTGCCACCTCGCACGGCTACAGGCTCCGCCTCCAAATAATTTTACTTTTTAATTTAATTTGTGACTATATTATTTGTGATAGTTATGTATAAACGTTTGTTCTATTTAGTTTTGTTGTTTTTTTTGCTTCACACTTACAGAACAGCATGTGTTTTTTATATTCAGTGTCTTTTAGCATGCTTTTTTACTAGCTGTCTTAAAGTACAACTAGCCATGGATATAAACTTGACAAGTGTTAAGCACCTCTTTTTGTAGTACATTTACATATATATTTGTGTGTATATACACATATTAACATGCTACAATTTTTATTTATTAATAAAATACACACCACTGTATTTTGGGGGCATTGGGCTCCATGTACTACAGCGTCAATTTGCTTGCCGATAGCGTGTCTGGTCGACTCGCTAGAACTCGCAGGTAGCGAGACGCTGCCCGCTCACCATATGTACTATAAAACCGTAAAAATTCTTGTGTCTAATCCGCATTGAGTGCAGGCGAATGATTTATACATCTGACGCCTCGCTAGTAGCAAATATACTATTATTTTCTTACAACTTGTCAGTCATGTTTTTCCCACGTGACTGTAATGTGTCAGAAATGTCATATTTGTCGCAGGAGGTTATTTCAGCCAGGGCCGGATTGGGCCGCCGCGATACCGGGAAAAATCGCGGTGGGCCACCGGCTGGCCGGCAGAGGCTGCTCAGCTGTAGTGGAGACTGAGAGAGAGCAACTTAGCACAGTTGCATGAGGGTCGTATATAAAGATAGTGGCGGTAGTGGATATGTATAACCCGATCAGTGTTTACTACGTGCCAAAGGACCGTCCATACATATGTGATGCCTCTAAAGTGTGATGTCGATCCTCCATACTAAACCGAGTGGTGATGATGAGCAACTTTTTAACCTATCATATGCGGTGCCTCCCCTATTACGAGCATTTGACGACTAGGCTGGCGAATCTATCACTAAACACTTGTAATAATCCTACCATGTGATGCCATGATAATATCCAAATCTATTATCATGGCATCACATTGTAGCATTATTACAGTTGTTTAGTGATAGATTGGCAAGCATAGTCGTCAAATGCTCGTAATAGGGGAGGCACCGCATATGATAGGTTAGAAAGTTGCTCATCATCACCACTCGGTTTAGTATGGAGGATCGACATCACACTTTAGAGGCGGGGTTATGACATCACATATGTATGGACGGTTCTTTGGCACGTAGTAAACACTGATCGGGTTATACATATACACTGCCGCCACTATCTTTATATTCAGAGTATCTGTGAATGAAGATTGGGACTATATCCTACAGCACAGCTGTCCCTTTAAAGGATTCAGATAAGACTTTATCTTCTAAATACTTACTGTACTTTAGGTGCACTCTGTATTTTTTGGATATAGACCTGTGAATTATATTTGTTGATCTGTATATTATATGATATTAGACCCTATATTATATGTGTTCTCACACACTTCACTATTAGTTTTGCTTAGTTGAGCGCCCCCTAGAGTTAGACATGTTTGTGTCATCAACAGGTCTTATATAATTTATATTGCAGTGCTTGTAGTGTGACATGCACCGTCATTGTTTTCCTGTTAGCTGTGAATACTCTGCAGCATTATAGTTTCAGAATTTGTATGGGCTGGGCTGGAGGGGGCATGGTTGGGCTGGAGGGGGCGTGACTGGGCTGGAGGGGGCATGGCTGGGCCGGTCTATACAAATTTCCAGGGCCGGTCTGATTTCCCAGTCCGGCCCTGATTTTAGCTCTATATAAAGTCCACTTTATCTATTTTTTCAGACAGAAAACTTACTGAACCTGAAGCGTTTCAAGCTTATATATTTATTTTTAATAAATGAAGTATGGCAACTTCAGGATCTGATTTGCAGACAACCAAATCCAAGAATCCACACTTCTCACACTAGCAGAACCTGGTTCTTGTTGATATGATACTGGACTCTTATGACTGTTTATTTGGTTGTCGTGCGAAGCAAACTTCCAGTCACCGCAAAAAGAGAATCTGGACTCGTATCAGTGATGCTGTCAGTGCTCAGGGCCCCAGAAAAAAGGACGTTGACCAGATAAAGAAAAGGCAACAACATAAAAAGATTCGCCAAAGCGAAATTGGCAAAAGAAAAAAATGATTCTTGTGCTACCGAAGGTGGAACAGCTTATGTTGCAGATCTGACCGATTACGAGCAGAGACTGGTGCAGCGTTTAGGCCCCAAAGTTATTGTCGGGATTACAGACGATTGTGATAGCGACCTAAGAGGTATAAAATTTAATAAATCTAATTTCTTAAATTTTAATAGAATGTTAATCTTATTAGAGTTATATAGTACAGTAGGTTTAGCCAATTTCTTATTAGTTCATCAATTTTGAAAATCCAAGTTGTTTTGTGACAATTTGATCATCTAACATATAGGCCTATCCTGCCCATATTTTATGACACATTTTCTATTTTCATCATTTGACTAAATTTAAGACTGATCAAAATATTATTAGTCACACATGACCAACCATTTACTATTAGCTTTCGTTTCTTCGTACATGGAGCACATTTCAACATGTTCAATAATGTCCTCATTCAAAAAAAAAATTTTTATTATGAATTCTTATAAACTATTTAAAGTCACAATAGTCAATTCTTTAATCTATATATATTTTCAATAAAAACATTGATTTTTTTTCACTGTAGCTTTTCCAGCATGTAGGCCCATATTAATCCATGCATATGACGCATTTTCAATATTTTTAATATGATAAATGAAAAAATTAAATTTACCCAGTAATATATGTCTTTTTGAAAAAAATAAATAAGAATATTAGCTATGTTTTCTATATTGTTTATATAATTATTTCTCATGCTATTCCTGATTGCACATAATTAACCTTTTTTTGGATGGTATATAAATATATTCAAAAAGCTCTGGTTGTCTACAACACAAGTCTGACTTAAGTATGTGAAGAACTGTCTAGTCTGTAGGGGTTTAGCTCAATGACTACCCCTGAGGTAATTGAATCATAAAAAAAATAAAATTAGCTTTTGTAGATTGTCTCTTTAAAGTGTTATCTAACTAGCACATGAGCAGACCACTCTTTAACTTTCACTTAAGCCTAATAAGGGAAAAAATAAAATTATGTGTAAACAAGTTATTGCAATTGTTTACAATATGGCATCCTTGCTTTTAAAAATGAATTTTAAAAATGTATTTAAAGTCATTTTTTAAAGCAATAATAAAATATTTGCCCAATGGTTATCTGTAAAACATGAGATACCATTGCCAACCTTTTAAAAAATCGATATATGAAAATGAAAGCCTTTGGATTCATGGCTTACACAATGAAATCTGATTTTTCATTTGCTTAGATTAAATGAAGAGTCAACTTCAGATTTTTTTTCCCCCTTAAATTCACGTGCATTAACTAAATGTTATCTATATGAAAGACATGAACTAACACCCTCTAGTGTTGATAAAATGTCACAATGCATTTTAATTAGACAGGCTTCAAGGTCAAAATAATTAACATGTGAACCTCAAAGTTTTAGCTTTCAAATAAGAATACCAAGGGAGAACAATGCTAAATAGTTCTTCAAAGTAAATAGTATTCGGCTACATTACGAGTCTTGCGTTATGAGTAAAAAAGCAGCGTTAAGGCTCATAACGCTGCTTTTTTACTACCGCTGCTATTACGAGTCTTGCAGATTTAGGGGCACCACACACTTTTTTGGCCTTACCGCAAATCAACGTACGCAATTTGTGTATAGTCTATTTTCAATGGGACTTTCATAGCGCCGGTATTACAAGCTTGTCCTGAGAGGCCAAAAAGTGAGCAGTACACCCTATACCGTCAAGATTCGTAATGCATTCTAAAGTCAGTAGTTATGAGTTTTACACTACAACGCTGTAGCATAAAACTCATAACTAAAGTGCTAAAAAGTACACTAACACCCATAAACTACTTATTAACCCCTAAACCGAGGCCCTCCCGCATTGCAAACACTAAAATTAAATTATTAACCCCTAATCTGCCGCTCAGGACATCGCCACCACTATAATAAACATATTAACCCCTAAACCGCCACACTAATTGCATTAGCCAATAGGATTTTTTCAACTTTAATTCTGATTGGCTGATAGAATTCTATCAGCCACTCGGAATCTAAGGGACACCATCTTGGATGACGTCATTTAAAGGAACCTTCATTCCAGAAGAAGCCGTCGATTGAAGAGGATGTTCCGCGCCGGATGTCTTGAAGATGGAGCCGCTCCGCGTCGGAAGGATGAAGATAGAAGATGCCGTCTGGTTGAAGACTTCTGCCCGTCTGGAGGACCACTTCTGCCGGCTTCGTTGAGGACATCTTGCCACATGGATGAAGACTTCTCCTGGCTTCGTTGAGGATGGATGTCGGCTCTTCAAAACTGTAAGTGGATCTTCTGGAGTTAGTGTAAGGATTTTTTAAGGGTGTATTGGGTGGTTTTTATTTTTAGATTAGGGGTTTGGGCTGCAATAGAGCTAAATGCCCTTTTAAGGGCAATGCCCATCCAAATGCCCTTTTCAGGGCAATGGGGAGCTTAGGTTTAGTTAGGGTTTTATTTGGGGGTTGGTTGTGTGGGTGGTGGGTTTTACTGTTGAGGGGGTTGTTTGTATTTTTTTTTACAGGTAAAAGAGCT
Source organism: Bombina bombina (assembly GCF_027579735.1). Lineage (NCBI taxonomy): Eukaryota > Metazoa > Chordata > Amphibia > Anura > Bombinatoridae > Bombina > Bombina bombina. The sequence continues at coordinate 718,051,637 of NC_069501.1, read as the reverse complement.
TATTTCTTCGGGCAATGCCCTGCAAAAGGCCCTTTTAAGGGCTATTGGTAGTTTAGTTTAGGCTAGGTTTTCTTTAATTTTGGGTGTTTTTTTTTTATTTTGCAAGGGCTATTAGATTAGGTGTAATTAGTTTAAAGATCTTGTAATTTGTTTTTATTTTCTGTAATTTAATGGGTTTTTTTTTGTAATTTAGCTAATTGTATTGAATTTAGTTCATTGTATTTAATTTAGGGAATTTATTTAATTGTAGGGTTAGGTTAGGTGTTAGTGTAAGACAGGTTAGGTTTTATTTTACAGGTCAATTTGTATTTATTTTAGCTAGGTAGTTATTAAATAGTTAATAACTTTTTAGTAACTATTCTACCTAGTTAACAAACTTGCCTGTAAAATAAAAATAAACCCTAAGATAGATACAATGTAACTATTAGTTATATTGTAGCTAGCTTAGGGTTTATTTTATAGGTATTTAGCTTAAAATAGGAATTATTTAGTTATAAATAGTAGGTTTTATTTATATTTATTTTAATTATATTTAAGTTAGGGGGTGTTAGGGTTAGACTTAGGTTTAGGGGTTAATACATTTAATATAGTGGCAATGACATTAGGGACGGCAGATTAGGGGTTAATAATATTTAACTAGTGTTTGTGATGTGGGAGTGCGGCGGTTTAGGGGTTAATATGTTTATTATAGTGGCTGCGACGTTGGGGCGGCAGATTAGGGGTTAATAAGTGTAGGTAGGTTGTGGCGACATTGGGGATGGGAGATTAGGGGTTAATAAATATAATGTAGGTGTCAGCGATGTTGGGGGCAGCAGATTAGGGGTTAATAAGTATAATGTAGGTGTTGGTGATGTCCGGAGCGGCAGATTAGGTGTAATAAATATAATGTAGGTGTCGGCGATGTCGGGGCGTCAGATTAGGGGTTAATAAGTGTAAGATTAGGGGTGTTTAGACTCAGGGTTCATGTTTCCCCGTAGGATTCAATTGGGCTGCATTACTGAGCTTTACGCTGCTTTTTGGCAGGTGTTAGACTTTTTTTCAGCCGGCTCTTCCCATTGATGTCTATGGGGAAATTGTGCACGAGCACTTACAACCAGCTCACCGCTGACTTAAGCAGCGCTGGTATTGGAGTGCGGTATGGAGCTTAATTTTGCTCTATGCTCACTTCTTGTCTTTTAACCCCCGGGTTTAGAAAAACCTGTAATACCAGCGCTGTAGGTAAGTGAGCTGTGACAATAACGTGCAAGTTAATACCTCACCCCTCATAACGCAAAACTCGTAATCTAGCCGATTGTTTTTTATAATGAAATGCCCTTTTTTCAACCATGAAATTTTTTTGGGGAGCTAGACTGTCCCTTTAAATAACATTGGCAAATAATTATCAGTTTTTTTTCTAGTATATTTTCCTTGTACTTATAGAAAAAGGAATTATATATATATTTTGTCATATTAATCTTTTAACAGCTCGACCTCAAAGGTTATGTCTAGGGGTGGCTATGAGGAAGCTGCATGCAGTCCATCAACATCCTCAGCAACCTCGATGCCAAGTGGTTCTGTCCTACATGGACAATTTATTTGCAGCATCTCAACACCTAGCCAGTGCCACACACCATGTTATCAGCTGATACCCTTCCCGATATAAGGACCAGCACTCCACTCCGGAAACAAGTGTTGGCAGAGCTACAGGTAAGAAACGTTATTATTAAAAATTTAGAAATAAAAATGTAATAATTTATGATTTTTAAATATCAGATTTGTAATTTGATAACTTTAGACCCATGATTTATTATAATACTGTATATATATATATACCTTTCAATATTATTCACACACAAAGTCCCCCTCTGCAGCTCAAGGCTATGGCGGCAGGTAAGGTTGAAAATGGCAAGATAAATAAATAAACTCACCAGGCAATCTTCAGGTTATTATGAGAATATGGCTCCACTTTGCGGTTTGGATTAACCACCTGGTAGTATAGGATGTGCTCCAACTGTATCCAGGGTCTTGTCTCCGCCAGTCTCCCATGCACTAACCTTATCCAAACGATGCGCCGGGTGAGCGTGAGCGTGTTCCCAGCTGTCGATTACAGCACACGCTGCTGACACAGTGAACTCCTCCTTGCTCAACCTTGAGCCGTGATGTACGCCAATCTGACTGCTGCTGTTCCATGTGCACGCCAAGGCTCAGCTGGAAAGTAGTGAATAATCAAGCTTAGAAAGAACCAGCGAGCCTCAAGGCGAATGCATAAAAATGACTTTATTGGAGAAAATAATAAAAATAGCATAAAAGCATATTGCCCTTGCATCAGGGGTAGGAAAAACAGGTCCTACATGTTTTGGCAGCCCTCTGCCTTATTCATGGACTTAAAGAATTACATCATCATGCTCTTTAAATACACCTGAGCCCCCAGGTATGAGAAACCCCGTAGATGCATATTTAAAGGGACAGGAGTGTTTCAAACAGAGCACGGTCACAAATGGTATATGGAGAATTAAGACAGACAAAATTCATTTACACATTAAAGTCACAAACCCACAGTATAAAGGTAAATTGGCAGGGTAACATTATATCCAAATAAAGAAAAAAGAGAGAGAGAGTGTGAACTCAGATCTAATTAAAATATATAATACAAGAACCCCCAGTAAAAATAAAATAATAACACTCAGTGTAATAGATAAGTCTGTACAATAGCCTTATTAAGCACTTAATAGTGTGGATATAAATAAACACTTCAACCGTAAATGGCAAGGCTAAGACTAATACATTGTGAAAATAGGGGTATAATGTAATGACCTATACATGAAACTTAACATGCAAAATGTAAAATAATCATAATGCTCAAAAAGTAATATTGGGAATAAGATGGTACCAAAGAGAGGGTGTTCTGGTACTAGTAAGAAAAGGGAGAATGGTTTTAGAATTTCTAAACCCACATTTACAACTGCTTACAGTGCCCAATTTGAGGACATATGCAATATTGTGGGCAAGCATCTCCCGATACTTACAGCTGAAGACAGCCTTAAGGACTATGTATCTCAAGGCTGTAACTTTGTACCAAAGAGAGGGTGTTCCCTTGGGAATATACTAGCTCCCAGTTTGTTACGACAGTCTCCTACTAGGGTCAGTAGCTGGCTGGAAATCAAAGGACATTATAAATGTCACTTTAATAGTTGTATCTCATGTGGATTCACACAGGCTACGAAACATTTTCAATCATGTGCCACGCAAAAGGTGTTCAATCTTGGTTCTTATACCAGCTGCCGTTCAACGTTTGTGATATACCTGGTTGAGTGCACCCAATGCAAGAAACAGTATGTAGGGTGCACCACCAGAGAGGGCAGAAATAGAATCAGAGAACACCTCAATAACATAGAGAAAGGCACTGAGTGTTCAGATTTGGCCAGACATTTTATTTAAGTTCATGACAAAGCAGTTGCATCTTTTATATGGCAAGTGATCAACCAGATTAAAACTCCATTACATGGAGGAGATCGATCAGCTAAATTGCTGTTTAAAGAAGCCTTTTGGATCTTCAAGTTACAGACTAGAAGACCAAAGGGCTTCAACATTGATGGTGACGTCATTAATTTCTGGTGTCAGCAACGTTAATTCTGGCTCTATTATATTGTCTGAAGTTTAGTGTTTTTTCACTACATGTTAATATTTTGACATTTCTTAACTTGGTAGCTCCCACTTTACCACACAATAATATGATGATGGTATGGTAACATATATTAGTATAGATTGTAATAGTGATGGATAATAGATTGGTTCAATAATATATATATATATATATATATATATATATATATATATATATATATATATATATATATATATAAGGGCATGCTTAATTAACTAGTTAAGTAGCGTTTCCCAACATTAACAATTTTAGTTAACTCTATTGGTAGAACACGTACTTTCTTTATACAATGATTAGTTAACTGCACAACATAAATTTAGCCTTGGTTAGTCGCCTCACCTTAAATATTTATTAGGCAAATTTTTTTTAAATTATTACCATCTTATTCCCAATAGTACTTTTTGAGCATTATGATTATTTTACATTTTGCATGTTAAGTTTCATGTATAGGTCATTACATTATAGCCCTATTTTCACAAAGTATTAGTCTTAGCCTTGCCATTTACGGTTGAAGTGTTTGTTTATATCCACACTATTAAGTGCTTAATAAGGCTATTGTACAGACTTATCTATTACACTGAGTGTTATTATTTTATTTTTAATGGGGGTTCTTGTATTATATATTTTTTTATTTTTTTTTATTTTTTTTTTAAATAATTTTTATTGAGGTTCAGTTGGTGGCACAATAACAGCAATATATTTCAGTACAGTTTACATGAAAGAAAACCGATCAAACAACAGTTAAACATGTTTTGTACAACATAAATAGAAAACAGAGATTAAAACTAAATAGTAAGTATCTTGCGTGCCAAATGGACTGTAGGTCTTCTAACTAAAATAAGAGGCCACTTTTGGACCTCATAATGTTATAAGATACACAAAGCTATAGAAGACTATCCTACATGTTAGGGGACCACTCATGGATCCCTGTAGTGAGCCTCATTTTTCTTATTAGAATTTTATTGGCAAGCTATGGGAGCCTCCTGTAAGATGTTAGGCCACTTTTTGGGCCTTAAACTTATTAAGCTAATGCATGGAGGGTTATAATAAGAGGCTGGATACAGACTCATGCCAATTGCTAAAGAATTGTGCTACAATTAAGCAATATATTTCTAGAAGCGCTGAATATATGTGGGATAAGTACATACAAGGAGCCTGCAGAGACAATAGAAATCTAAAGTAGCTGCAAATGGGAAATATGTTCCACAGCCAATGCTCCAAAAGGTCTTAGGGAGACTTTATATAGTATTTATAAAACTTTTTTTTAACAGGAAGCCTTATATACCAATATGTGAGTGGATGGCAAATGAACTTTGTAGCTATGAGTTTGCATGAATTTTCAGGAATCCTTGAAAGGGGGGTAGTTTTAGATGAGACATGTCCAAGTCAAAACAAAGAAAATTAAAGGAAACAAGCATAAAGGGACCAAGCTAGACAAGTGCAATATGATCAAGGGTCTCACACACACAACTCAATGAAAAGGGAACCTATTGTGAGTACCGACTAACATATTATACTAAGGTAGGTGATGTTGCCGAAGCAATTAGAGAGCTAAATATAAGTCCTACTGTCCCGGCCGCAGACAGCAGGATCAAGGTTTAATTATAGAGTGGCACTACCCAGAATGAAGTTAAAAAACTCGAAGTCCCTATCTAGTTATGTAATGTCAGCGTAGCTAAGTGGTGTGGTTACTTGGCTACTGTGTTGGCATATTACAAATAATAAAGGAACTGCCCCATTTACAAATCACCTCTTTCCTAAAGGAATACAGCAAACAGCTATAAATTTGCAGTCTTTCATGTCTAGAAGAAGTATGCTGACAGATATACACAGTTAAAACATCCACAAGACATTGGTATAACAGTAGATAAAATGGAAAGTAATATTAAACAGCTTATACATTTAAAATTAGGCAACAGTAATCAAAGCTTACTGGCAAAGAGAGTTCAGACTAGTTTGTCGTCATGCAAGATGAGAAACCTTTAACTAAAGTAAATAGACATTTTGAGAAATGTCGGTGTAGTGGCCAGTGCTTGGAAAATAGTGGGCCATTAAACTTGCTGTCTTACCCTATACCCAGTCTGTTCACAAAGTTGACCCAACTGCTCCAGTCTCCAAAAAAGCCACACCAAATGGGCGTCAGGGAACCAAGACTTAGCTCTGTGCTACTACTCCAGAAGGATTGAGCTGAAAATTTCAGCGAGTCTGAAGGAGTAATGGTAGGAGTCTTCGCCATTTCAATGTCTGTGAGGGCATGTCGGCTGCGACGCCGAACAGCTACTTCTACTTGCGATCGGTGCTCCAGGAGAAGGCCCCGAAGGTGCGGCAAGCAAGAGGGTAAGATAAGAGACTGACATCGTGAGGTGTCTGTTGAATTCAGTAGCGCTGCTTCTGCGTTAATGTACTCCCCCGGCATATTAAAGGCTGTCATATAGGGGTCCACAAGGGGAGTTGTTAGGCTTACAGGTGCTCCGATGTGGCAATCCAAGGACTCCGGTAACAAACTTTGCTTAATCTGGGTGTTGGTGTCATTGTCATAGGCAGCTTCCTCCTTGTCAGCAGGGGTTAGCGATGGCCTCAAGTTCTCAGTCCTATGCTCTCCATGTTGTGCATCCTGTAGCGTGGGGCAGCAGTTTTGCGACAGGATCTTAGTGAATGCAGTATGATGCGAGGTCAGTAAATTGTTAATCTCCCTTAATATCTTATGTACCATCTCCGCAGGCAATTTGAGCGCATCAGGCATTGTACAATAAAGCACACTCAGTGCCTCTTGGTGATAGCAATCAGTACTTTTATTACAGTGACTTGCGAGGTAGCACTGCACCTTAACGACAGGTCTACAGGGAGAACCCGCCGGGGGGGTCTAAAAGATGGTAAAAGTCCTCGGCTTAGCTTGGTAATCCGGGTAGAATTATAAAAATCCTCAGCCACGAGGGTGGAAAGATGGCCGCCACTGATAGAGATTCAAAAGAGAGCTCTGATCCTAATTTAAAAAAAAAGGATTTAAAAAAAATAACATCCAAGTTTAGATTACGCCAACTGGTAGATAAGAGTCCAGGATGTGTTGGGCAAATTTTCCCAAGATCAAACTCTATTAAAAAAGGTAAATATAGGTATATATTGTATAATGAGGATCAGAGCAGCAAGGATATGCGACTGCTCTCATGGGCTCCGGACTCCGCCCACTTGTATTATATATTTTAATTAGTTCACACTCTCTCTCTTTTTTCTTTATTTGGATATAATGTTACCCTGCCAATTTACCTTTATACTGTGGGTTTGTGACTTTAATGTGTAAATGAATTTTGTCTGTCCTAATTCTCCATATACCATTTGTGACCGTGCTCTGTTTGAAACAGTCCTGTCCCTTTAAATATGCATCTACGGGGTTTCTCATACCTGGGGGCTCAGGTGTATTTAAAGAGCATGATGATGTAATTCTTTAAGTCCATGAATAAGGCAGAGGGCTGCCGAAACGCGTAGGACCTGTTTTTCCTACCCCTGATGCAAGGGCAATATGTTTTTATGCTATTTTTATTATTTTCTCCAAAAAAGTCATTTTCATGCATTCGCCTTGAGGCTCGCTGGTTCTTTCTAAGCTTGAATATATATATACCTTTGTTTAGTTAGCAGGCATAAATAACACATTCCATTAGCTTTTTAAGCATATCTAGATGACAAAGATATGCGTGTGATTCTCCTGCAAAACACTGCTAAGAGTGTTTCAATTATCGATAATTATTTTTTTAGTATTTAGCTTGAAAATGTTTTTAATTCTATAAGATTGAGATAATGTATGTTTATTTATTGAACAAAAAAATCAATTTAAATGGACACTAAACCATAAATTTATTAATTAATTAATCTGATAGTGCATGAAAATGTAATCAACTTTCTAATTTACTCCTATTATCAATTTTTATTTGTTCTCTTGCTATCTTTATTTCAAAAGCTTGAATGTGATGCATAGTTGCCCGACCATTTTTAATTGAGAAACTGTGTTATGCTAGCTTATTGGGGGGTAAATGTAAGGCTTCAATACGCAAGCGCTATCCTTGGTGCTGAACCTTAAATCTTCCTGCTTTTAACCTCTACATTCCTGCTTTTTAAATAAAAATAGCAATAGAAATAAGAAAAATTGATAATAGGTGGAAATTAGAAAGTTGCTTTAAATTGCATGCTCTATCAGAATCATTAAAGATTAAAAAAAATTGGGTTAATTTTCCCTTTAATGTTGATCATATTTCATACACTATATGTGTATCTTTCAATAAATAAAATAGACAAATATGTTTTATTTCTGTTAATCACAGCTGATCTCGGACAGCTATTTAGGAGCATGACTGCAAGTACTCCACGGTTGTTTGGTGAGTATGTCTATTTCAAATAGATATGAATAATATGCACAGAAAACCCATCATTATCGATGAAAGTGACATATAATAATTTTAGAAATTGACAAAATTTCAAAAAATGTAATTTAATTACTATTCCAGCATATTAATATTGCAGTGTCTCATCATTATCCCATTCTTTTTAGTTTCTGAATTGTAAATCTCTAAGTCCACCCACGACAAAAATTTGATGTCTGCATCTATATCCACAATTCATATGGTTGTTGAAAGAGTGATATCTGATACTGATATCTGATACTTATGAAAGATTTATATCACCGACAATGAAACATATTAACAGATCTTCTTGTTATATGAATAACTAGATATATATGTTCATCAGTATATTGAGAAATATATATCTATATACATATTTTATGTATATAGAATATAAAGATTATTTAAAAAGTATGTTTATAGAAGATCAACATTATTAAATATTTGAAAGAGTTGTTCTCTATTAGTTAATAACAAAATCATTATACCCTTTTGTAAATAATATTTTTTTTTTTAATTTTATAATTACTAAATTTATTAAAATTTCACAGATTCTGAAGAATCATCAAGGGAAGTTATATTAAATATGGTCCCTGTACAATCGGAAATACCAGCAATTGAGGATACCTCAAAACAGGGATTGTGAAAGTGAGACACCTGATTATTTGGCTGATATGGTGGATGCACAACCACAAGAAATCCATGAACCTACTCAAATAGAATTTCCAGTTGAAGAAACTGCACAGCCAGCTCCACAACCAGAACAAGTTTGCCCAGTGGTACCTGGCACTACAGCAATAGATGGACAGCTTGAAGATGTGTGTCTCAATGAAATGATGTCACTTGCTAGACAATATAGGGTGGATCATAGAGAGTTACAAAATGTTATAATTACACACATGGACAGAAGTTCCTCATTAGCTGAAAGACAATTACAACTAGACAGAGAGAGGTTTGAGTGGCAGAGGCGGATGGATGAAGAACGCAATGAGCAGATCAATCGTTCGTTACGCCTCGCAGAACATACACTTAATGCTCTTCTGTCCATTATTAGGGAAGGAGAGGGACCTTCTGACCCCAAGTGGTCGAGACATGACTGGATGCTTTTTTATATTTTTATATTTTTAGTATTTATACAAAAATTGTTATTTTTTTGGTTTTTCAAATGTTATTCACAAATGTTATTGTTGATAGTGCACTTTATTTGCAGGTGTCTATTTAACTTATATATTAATTGTGGTTTTTAAGTTATTTTTTTTCATTTTTAACATTTTCACAGGTTATTTGAAAAATTATAATAAAAAATTAATATTAACATGAAAAAAAATATAACTTTTTTTGTTTCATTGAAAAATTTTGAAAAACATTTGTTGTAATTTTTATTCAAAAGACAATTAACAAATTTGGGTTCAGAAAACAAAATTATATTTCAGTTCTAAAAGTCTAACCTTTAATCAACATATAAAATATTATTTCAAAAAATTATTTTAAGGAAATACTTTTTTTTTTTTTTGTACAGAAAATCAACTTGTTCCATCAACATTCCCATTGTGGCCCTCATTCTTGCCATTTTAATTTTGAAAGTGTCCTCAAGAAAAGTTTGTGTGCTTTCATCTTGTTTTTCCTCTAAACATTCTAGACCTAAAAACAATTTAGAAAAAAAATAGAAATTACATTTAAATAATAATCAAATTACAGAAAGGAACAATATATATATACTGTATATATATATATATATATATATATATATATATATATATATATATATATATATATACTGTATATATAAATATATATATATATATATATATATATATATATATATAGCTTCACCAAAAGACAGGAACAAACCAGGATTTTTTCAAATGTGAAGTCAAAATGTATTGACGTTTCGGGGAGTAAACCTCCCCTTCCTCAGAACATAAAGTGTATACAAACACACATGCTTAAATAAGTGAACAAACACACAGTAACCTCCTATTTCCTGTCAAAAAAGGCACCAACATTACATTATATCCGGTGTGAAACTAAGTGAACCCCGAAGTTCTCAACAACAATTACTTCCGGTATAGGCTCGATTAACAATAATATAAAATATAAACCAAACTTCTTAATTATATCTTGTGTGTCAAAATAAACAAAACATCATTGTGTATAAAACATAAATCAGGTGTAACTACCTCTACCTGATTCCACCATATTAACAGTGTCTAACAGCTATGTGTTCATGTCTGATGACTGGAAGTGACGTCACTTCCGGTTCCGGTGTACACAGAAGTGCGTCACTTCCACTTTTATACCATTCTCAAATTCACCCAAATACATGTGTTATGTCGGTTCCACACTACAATCTAACTTAACATATCACCATGATATAAAGCTGCACCTCACAAGTAACAGGTAATATTTGTGTTGTCAATGTATATGTGAATTCCTCGGATACTAAAACAATCACACTTGGCCACAAAATACATTCACAACAACAATACTGTGTGTTTGTTCACTTATTTAAGCACGTGTGTTTGTATACACTTTGGGGCCTATCTATCAAGCTCTGAACGGAGCTAGATGGCCCGTGTTTCTGGCGAGTCTTCAGACTCGCCAGAAACAAGTTATGGAGCAGCGGTCACAAAGACCACTGCTCCATAACCCTGTCCGCCTGCTCAGAAATTGCTCAGGAAATGCCGGAATTCAACCCAATTGAGTACGATCGGGTTGATTGCCACCCCATCTTGTAAGCTGCTGGTGCAATGCTGAATATGGAGAGCGTATTGCTCTCCGCATTCAGAGATGTCTTGCGGACCTGATCCGCACTGTCGGAACAGGAACGCAAGACATTTGATAAATAGGCCCCAGAATGTTCTGAGGAAGGGGAGGTTTACTCCCTGAAACGTCAATATATTTTGACTTCACGTTTGAAAAAAATCCTGGTTTGTTCCTGTCTTTTGGTGAAGCTATATTTCTTACACATGAACAACTGGGTGGTTGACCTAAGGAGGGCAGATTCACTTAAAGCTGGTTTTATATATATATATATATATATATATATATATATATATATATATATATATATATATATATATATGATATAAAAAGTCTACACACCCCTGTTAAAATGTCAGGTTTCTGTGATGTAAAAAAAATGAGACAAAGATAAATCATTTCAGAACTTTTTCCACCTTTAATGTGACCTATAAACTGTACAACTCAATTGAAAAACAAACTGAAATATTTTAGGTAAAGGGAAATAAAAATAAAAAACTAAAATAATATGGTTGCATAATTGTGAACACCCTTAAACTAATACTTTATTGAAGCACCTTTTGATTTTATTACAGCACTCAGTCTTTTTGGGTATGAGTTTTTCAGCATGGCACATCTTGACTTAGCAAGATTTGCCCACTCTTCTTTTCAAAAACACTCTAAATCTGTCAGAATGTGAGGGCATCTCCTGTGCATAGCCCTCTTCAGATCACCCCACAGATTTTGAATTGGATTTAGGTCTGGGCTCTGGCTGGGCCATCCCAAAACTTTAATCTTCTTCTGGTAAAGCCATTCCTTTGTTGATTTGGATGTATGCTTTGGGTCGTTGTCATGCTGAAAGTTCAACTTTGGTTTCATCAGACCAGAACACCTTTTGCAACATGCTTTTGGGAAACTTCAGATGTGTTTTTGCAAAATTTAGCCGGGCTTGGATGTTTTTTTTTGTAAGAAAAGCCTTCCGTCTTGCCACTCTACCCCATAGCCCAGACAAATGAAGAATACGGGTGATTGTTGTCACATGTACCACACAGCCAGTACTTGCCAAATATTCCTGCAGCTCCTTTAATGTTGCTGTAGGCCTCTTGGCAGCCTCCCAGACCAGTTTTCTTCTCATCTTTTCATCAATTTTGTAGGGACATCCAGTTCTTGGTAATGTCACTGCTGCACCATATTTTCTTCACTTGATGATGACTGTCTTCACTGTGTTCCATGGTATATCTAATGCCTTGGAAATTCTTTTGTACCCTTCTCCTGACTGATACCTTTTAACAATGAGATCCCTCTGATGCTTTAGAAGCTCTCTGCGGACCATGACTTTTGCTGTAGGATGCGACTAACAAAATGTCAGGAAAGACCTACTAGAACAGCTGAACTTTATTTGGGGTTAATCAGAGGCACTTTAAATGATGACAGGTGTGTACTGACTCCTATTTAACATGATTTTGAATGTGATTGCTTAATTCTGAACACAGCTACATCCCCAGTTATAAAAGGGTGTTTCACACTTATGCAACCATATTATTATTTATTTATTTTTTATTTCCCTTTACCTAAAAGATTTCAGTTTGTTTTTCAATTGAGTTGTACAGTTTATAGGTCACATTAAAGGTGGAAAAAGTTCTGAAATGATTTATCTTTGTCTCATTTTTTTTACATCATAGAAACCTGACATTTTAACAGGGGTGTGTAGACTTTTTATATCATATATATATATATATATATATATATATATATATATATATATATATATATATATATATATATATATATATATATTATCTACAGTAGATATATCTATATATACTTTCTTCTGTTTCATGTATGATATCCATATTTTTTTCAGTCTGCCCATTTTTATCCTCAAATATGTAATGATCATTTGAACCAGAGGCTATAAATTAAATCTTTAATAAAAAATGTATCAATAATTGCTTTGAAATAAATTAGATTTTTGACAATGGGAAAGATATAATATACCTTTGTCTATTATATCTTTGATTGGATGAACCATATTTTGTTCCGTTATATTAATTGTTGTTGATTCTATGCCATGCAATTGTATTTCAACTTGTACACTTTTGTCACATAATTCACAATTTAAAACATTTCCAAAGTCTGAAAATCAATAGTAAATTATTTGAGTACTTTGGTTTCTCTTAAAAACCACAATCAAAATAATCAATATATAATACCTTGAGATACATTTTCTATATTTCTATTTTCCTCTCTTCCATAAATAGAATAGTCATCAGTTGGACTTGTGTCATCTTCATCAAGATCAAAGTAATAATGTTTTCCCATTGTAACCGAAGGATCCTCCTCATATGAACATTCAGGAATTTAAACATTTATTTATTACATCATTTATTTTCAAATTCTAATCCTTGGTAGACATTTATTGTACTAGTAATTTACCTTTTTGAGTGTTGACAGACAAGGTTTTCACTCCTCCTCTGCTTTTTAGAGATATCGATCTGTCCATCAGTATCAAAGGAAGGGGTGGTGAAGATAGCCTACTATTTGGAGTTTCAATCATGATTTCTCTTAAATATCATGGAATCTTTTTAGACTTCAATTTAGTTCTTTTCATATCTCTTTGTAAAAAGTTTTTTATTTTTAATATTTTATAGACTAGTACATGTTCTGTATCAATCCGTTAATAGAAGTTAAGTGTTTGCTATCCCTTTACAAGTTTTTTATTTTTAATATTGTATAGACTAGTACATGTTCTGTATCAATCCGTTAATAGAAGTTAAGTGTTTGCTATCCCTTTACAAGTTTTTTATTTTTAATATTGTATAGACTAGTACATGTTCTGTATCAATCCGTTAATAGAAGTTAAGTGTTTGCTATCCCTTTACAAGTTTTTTATTTTTAATATTTTATAGACTAGTACATGTTCTGTATCAATCCGTTAATAGAAGTTAAGTGTTTGCTATCCCTTTACCATTTTATTTTTTTGTGCATGCTTACTAACAATCACTTAGATTACAAGTTGTGCGTTTGTGTTTTAATGCTGAAAAAATGGTAATTTCAGCATTAAAACATCACTGCAGCCATTACAAGTCTTGTCGGTATAGCTGTACCGCAAGCCTTTTAGCCTGTACCGCAACGTCAGTCCCTCACTCATAAAAATGACGTTTTTTCATGGAACTTCCATAGCGCAGCCATTACGAGTTTTGGGGTGAGGCTAAAATGCTTGCGTTCCAGCCTATAATGACAAGATCCGTACCGCCATCTGAGATCAGTAGTTATGAGTTTTACACAACAAAACGGTTACATAAAACTCATAACTAAACTGTCACAAAGTACACTAAACACCCATAAACTGCCTATCAACCCCTAAACCGAGGCCCTCCTGCATCACAAATACTATATTAATGCTATTAACCCATATTAATGCTATTAATCTGCTGCTCCTGACATCTCTGCCACTAATAAAATTTATTAACCCCTATTCCGCCGCTCCCTGACATCGTCACCACTATAATAAAGTTATTAACCCCTAAACCGCTGCCCTCCCACATCGCAGACACTATTTAAATATTGGGAAGACAGAGGATGCAGGTACTCACGGGATATGATAAAAAATCAAGTTTATTAGAAAAAGTATAAAAATACAGCTGCAGCAAAGATGTAGGCACATAGGTAAAGCCAGGGAGGCAGGCAGACAAACAAACACAAAAAAATAAAAAGGAAGACAAGAGCGCAAAGAAGCCTCTCTAAGAGTAAAAGTTTTTACTGAGCATTTAATTCAGGTCAAGTACAAAAATACACGTAGAAAATTTAAAATCAAATAAGCAGTATGTGATTATATCACCGTAAGTTTCTCCCCAAACAAACACAGTTCAGTCTTTGCAGGTTCCAAGAAGCCGTAAGTGCTTCCAAATTTCACCACCAGCCAAACAGCTGATTTTGGGCTTGCATGTGAGGAGAAACACGTTTAACCTCAACGCGTTTCTTCTGGTATCCACCAGACTTTTTTGAGAGGAATGATTACATAGCAAACATACTCCTAGCATAAATAGTATGGGTACACCTTTTACCGGTACAAACAAAGGGTCAAGATTGGTTACTGAGAATTTCATTCAATTAGATTGTGATTGGATACAAGATCTGTCGATCAAGGTCATATACACATGTCAACTCGAAATTCATCGGAAACACTCAGTCCCTGTAATGTGAGCGGTATCATAATAGTGACATGATCACTATATGGCTCCAAACCGATAAGTTAAAGGAACCACCGATTTCATACTGAATATATTAAAGAAACGTTGACATTTTGTAAATTTCATAAGTTATGCGTTTAAAAATATTAAAAATATTATTAAAAAACAATAATAGATGACATATACAATATAAATACTTAAAATACAATTAATGATATAAATTATATCATGGATACGCCAATAAATATACATATACTTAAAAATGACATACAAGTTGGATAGAGTTTGCGCTGTTATGTTATGAATCTCTTATATAGACAGACCGATAAGTGGTAAGACCAATAAACTACCGTAACCACGCATGGAAAGTTACAGTTCTTATGCGCAACTTAAGAGCTTGTGTGAGAACATCTAATATAGCCTCTAACAATGAACAATCTGGAAAATCACATAGAGTAAGGAAATAGACTAGAGCTAGAAGCTACTTTTGAACTAAGGTGTAAATTTACCTATGTAGAAAAGTGTCCCTGCTCCATTTATAATGAGTGTTTAATTATTAGTGATATAGAACGAGACAGAAATTATTTAGTTGTAATGTAACTTTGAAAATGGTAAGTGTACAAAGTAAGGAAAATGGCAATTGATACTCCATCAACCTTTAGAAAAAAAATTACATAAATGCCTGTAGGTCTAGGTCAATGTTGAGTCCATATGAACTGGATGTATTAAGGGCTTTCAATTCGTGGATCACGTTGGCGGAGGGCCTTCAGTCTATTATTTGAAAAACTGGGAGCGATCCAATCTAAGACTAAAACCGTTAAACTTTGAGGATTAGAGTTGTGAAAGATTCTAAAGTGGTCCAGAACACTATCGGCTAGATTTAGAGTTTTGTTGGTAAGGACCCGCATAGCTAACGCTGGCTTTTTTTCTGGCCGCACCTTTAAAATAACTCTGGTATTGAGAGTCCATATAATGTCAGCGTTAGGCTCCAAAAAAGGAGCGTAGAGCATATTTAACGCAACTGCAACTCTCGATACCAGAGTTGCTTACGGACACGGCCAGCCTCAAAAACGTGATCGTGCACGATTCCCCCATAGGAAACAATGGGGCTGTTTGAGCTGAAAAAAAAACCTAACACCTGCAAAAAAGCCGCGTTCAGCTCCTAACGCAGCCCCATTGTTTGCTATGGGGAAACACTTCCTATGTCTGCACCTAACACTCTAACATGTACCCCGAGTCTAAACACCCCTAACCTTACACTTATTAACCCCTATTCTGCCGCCCCCGCTATCGCTGACCCCTGTATATTATTTTTAACCCCTAATCTGCCGCTCCGTAAACCGCCGCTACTTACATTATCCCTATGTACCCCTAATCTGCTGCCCCTAACACCGCCGACCCCTATATTATATTTATTAACCCCTAATCTGCCCCCCACAACGTCGCCTCCACCTGCCTACACTTATTAACCCCTAATCTGCCGACCGGACCTGAGCGCTACTATAATAAAGTTATTAACCCCTAATCCGCCTCACTAACCCTATAATAAATAGTATTAACCCCTAATCTCCCCTCCCTAACATCGCCGACACCTAACTTCAATTATTAACCCCTAATCTGCCGACTGGAGCTCACCGCTATTCTAATAAATGTATTAACCCCTAAAGCTAAGTCTAACCCTAACACTAACACCCCCCTAAATTAAATATAATTTTTATCTAACGAAATTAATTAACTCTTATTAAATAAATTATTCCTATTTAAAGATAAATACTTACCTGTAAAATAAATCCTAATATAGCTACAATATAAATTATATTTATATTATAGCTATTTTAGGAATAATATTTATTTTACAGGTAACTTTGTATTTATTTTAACCAGGTACAATAGCTATTAAATAGTTAAGAACTATTTAATAGCTAAAATAGTTAAAATAATTACAAATGTACCAGTAAAATAAATCCTAACCTAAGTTACAATTAAACCTAACACTACACTATCAATACATAAATTAAATACAATTCCTACAAATAAATACAATGAAATAAACTAACTAAAGTACAAAAAACAATTTTAAACTAATTACACCTACTCTAAGCCCCCTAATAAAATAACAAAGCCCCCCAAAATAAAAAAATGCCCTACCCTATTCTAAATTACTAAAGTTCAAAGCTCTTTTACCTTACCAGCCCTGAACAGGGCCCTTTGCGGGGCATGCCCCAAGAAGTTCAGCTCTTTTGCCTGTAAAAAAAAAACATACAATACCCCCCCAACATTACAACCCACCACCCACATACCCCTAATCTAACCCAAACCCACTTAAATAAACCTAACACTAAGCCCCTGAAGATCTCCCTACCTTGAGTCGTCTTCACCCAGCCGAGCCAAATTCTTCATCCAAGCGGAGCAAGAAGAGGTCCTCCATCCGGTAGAAGTCTTCATCCAAGCGGGGCAGAAGAGGTCTTCCATCCGATTGAAGTCTTCATCCAAGAGGCATCTTCTATCGTCATCCATCCGGAGCGGAGCGGCAGCATCCTGAAGACCTCCGACGCGGAACATCCATCCTGGCCAACGACTGAACGACGAATGACGGTTCCTTTAAATGACGTCATCCAAGATGGCGTCCCTCGAATTCCGATTGGCTGATAGGATTCTATCAGCCAATCGGAATTAAGGTAGGAAAAATCTGATTGGCTGATTGAATCAGCCAATCAGATTGAGCTTGCATTCTATTGGCTGTTCCAATCAGCCAATAGAATGCGAGCTCAATCTGATTGGCTGATTGGATCAGCCAATCGGATTGAACTTGATTCTGATTGGCTGATTCCATCAGCCAATCAGAATATTCCTACCTTAATTCCGATTGGCTGATAGAATCCTATCAGCCAATCGGAATTCGAGGGACGCCATCTTGGATGACGTCATTTAAAGGAACCGTCATTCGTCGTTCAGTCGTCGGCCAGGATGGATGTTCCACGTCGGAGGTCTTCAGGATGCTGCCGCTCCACTCCAGATGGATGACGATAGAAGATGCCTCTTGGATGAAGACTTCAATCGGATGGAAGACCTCTTCTGCCCCGCTTGGATGAAGACTTCTACCGGATGGAGGACCTCTTCTTGCTCCGCTTGGATGAAGAACGACTCAAGGCAGGGAGATCTTCAGGGACTTAGTGGTAGGTTTATTTAAGGGGGGTTTGGGTTAGATTAGGGGTATGTGGGTGGTGGGTTGTAATGTTGGGGGGGGGTATTGTATGTTTTTTTACAGGCAAAAGAGCTGAACTTCTTGGGGCATGCCCCGCAAAGGGCCCTGTTCAGGGCTGGTAAGGTAAAAGAGCTTTGAACTTTAGTAATTTAGAATAGGGTAGGGCATTTTTTTATTTTGGGGGCTTTGTTATTTTATTAGGGGGCTTAGAGTAGGTGTAATTAGTTTAAAATTGTTGTAATATATTTCTAATGTTTGTAAATATTTTTTTATTTTTTGTAACTTAGTTCTTTTTTATTTTTTGTACTTTAGTTAGTTTATTTCATTGTATTTATTTGTAGGAATTGTATTTAATTTATTTATTGATAGTGTACTGTTAGGTTTAATTGTAGATAATTATAGGTATTTTATTTAATTAATTTATTGATAGTGTAGTGTTAGGTTTAATTGTAACTTAGGTTAGGATTTATTTTACAGGTATATTTGTAATTATTTTAACTATTTTAGCTATTAAATAGTTCTTAACTATTTAATAGCTATTGTACCTAGTTAAAATAATTACAAAGTTACCTGTAAAATAAATATTAATCCTAAAATAGCTATAATATAATTATAATTTATATTGTAGCTATATTAGGGTTTATTTTACAGGTAAGTATTTATCTTTAAATAGGAATAATTTATTTAATAAGAGTTAATTAATTTCGTTAGATAAAAATTATATTTAACTTAGAGGGGTGTTAGTGTTAGGGTTAGACTTAGCTTTAGGGGTTAATAAATTTATTAGAATAGCGGTGAGCTCCAGTCGGCAGATTAGGGGTTAATAATTGAAGTTAGGTGTCGGCGATGTTAGGGAGGGCAGATTAGGGGTTAATACTATTTATTATAGGGTTAGTGAGGCGGATTAGGGGTTAATAACTTTATTATAGTAGCGCTCAGGTCCGCTCGGCAGATTAGGGGTTAATAAGTGTAGGCAGGTGGAGGCGACGTTGAGGGGGGCAGATTAGGGGATAATAAATATAATATAGGGGTCGGCGGTGTTAGGGGCAGCAGATTAGGGGTACATAGCTATAATGTAGGTGGCGGCTCTTTGCGGTCGGCAGATTAGGGGTTAATTATTGTAGGTAGGTGGCGGCGACGTTGTGGGGGGCAGGTTAGGGGTTAATAAATATAATATAGGGGTCAGCGGTGTTAGGGGAAGCAGATTAGGGGTACATAAGGATAACGTAGGTGGCGGTCGGCAGATTAGGGGTTAAAAAAAATTAATCGAGTGGCGGCGATGTGGGGGGACCTCGGTTTAGGGGTACATAGGTAGTTTATGGGTATTAGTGTACTTTAGAGTACAGTAGTTAAGAGCTTTATGAACCGGCGTTAGCCCAGAAAGCTCTTAACTACTGATTTTTTTCTGCGGCTGGAGTTTTGTCGTCAGAATTCTAACGCTCACTTCAGACACGACTCTAAATACCGGAGTTAGAAAAATCCCATTGAAAAGATAGGATACGCAATTGACGTAAGGGGATCTGCGGTATGGAAAAGTCGCGGCTGAAAAGTGAGCGTTAGACCCTTTTTTGACTGACTCCAAATACCGGAGGTAGGCTAAAACCAGCGTTAGGAGCCTCTAACGCTGGTTTTCACGGCTACCGCCAAACTCCAAATCTAGGCCTAAGTGTTTCTACTTTGTTCTTAATATTGTTCCAGTGTTCACTAAATCTAGTTCTAATCATCCTCTTAGTTCTCCCTACGTAAAAGCAATTACATTCGCAAGTAAGTAAGTAAACTACATATACTAATTTACACGTGAATTTATGTTTCACCTTATATGTTTTTGTATTATTAATATCATTAAATGAGTCCCCTTTTTGTATACACTTATAAATTCTGCATCTGCTTATGTTGCATGGCCAAGTTCCATTTCCCCTACTTAGCCAATTAGGTGCAGGAATGGTATTATTATTATTATTAGAGGATCTTAATTTAGATGGAGCTAGAATTATTTTTAGATCTTTATTCTTTTTGAAGGTGATAAGTGGTCTTTCAGGGAGAATCTTACCCAAAATAGAGTCACTAGTTAAAATAGACCAATGCTTTCTAAGAATCTTTTCGATGTCCCTACTGCCCTGACTAAATGTTGTGATGAATCTAACTTCATCCAAGTCAGTTACTCTTTTCTTACCCAGAGGGTTTAGCATATCAGTTCTATTCATATTGGAGACTTTATTTCTGACATCTTGGACTAGACTAGGAGCATATCCTTTTTCGATGAATCTCTGATCCAATAGATTGGCTTCTGTGTGGTAATCTGTTGTATATGTACAATTGTAATATATGTACAGTGTGGCAACAGGATCCTAAGATAATACTGTCCTAAATATGTACCCAAGTCTGGTCAGTTTAGAGAACTTGAAAGTAGTAGATAGATTGGTACCTGACCTCCTCGAAGTGTTCGTTGTTTGGACTGCAGCGGGTGTGTGCGTGACTCACTTCCGGTCCTGCGGTTGCTGTGTCCTCGGTATGGGATTGCAGGCAGCTGACTCCTGTCAGCGCGTAAGTAAATGGTGTCATGAGATGCAGGAAATATGCAGGACACAGCAATGATGGTACAACTCTATTTTATTACAGAGCATAGCAATACACATCTAGACCGGTTGATTGTACTAAACTAACTGTGACACAGACACCGGACCTAAGACCCGCCCACAAACTAGTGACATCACATCCTGCTCTCATCACATCTTCCCCTTTTTCAAAGGCAAAGCATACATTTGCATATAACAAATAACAAGGTGCACCAACAGGGTATACAACAACATTTTTGTTTTTGAACATTATAAAAACAAACAGGTTAGAAAACATGAACAGATAAATTACATCCTGACTTGGACATCGGGGTAGACTACCCTAGTCCACAGTGACCATGGGATTATTCTGCCCATACTTCCGGTCACTGTTCTAGCTAAAGTCAGTCCCTATATCGGGCCGGAAGTTTCACCACTCTTCTGCTTGATGTAACTTTGCATGAACTGTCCTTTGATACAGAAGATGGTGAACAAGAGTCCGCTGGAGGCAAAGATATATCCCCATTGTGGTCTTGCTGAGGGGAAGGCACCTCTCTTAGAACAGGGGATCCCACCGGCGGTGGTACTGAGGCATCCAGTTCCAGACTCTCAGGTACAGACTGAAGATGTCTTCGGTTACGGCGTGTAACCGTCCCTCCCTCCGTAAGGACTGTATAAGACCTTGGTTCTGGAGAGCGGCCAACTACCGTAGCAGGCGTCTTCCATTTCTTCTCATCGTCCAGTTTAATTCTGACACTTTGGCCCGCTTTCAGTTCCTGTAAGGGCCTGACAGAATGTCTCTTGTCGTAGAAGAAACGATAACCCTTTTTGGCCTCTTCATCCCTCCTAAGGACTTCGTCCCGAGGAACAGGGCCAGGCGGCTTGAAGACACCCACTGAGGGTAAAGTGGTGCGAATCTGGCGTCCTAGCATCAGCTGTGCCGGGCTAAACCCGGTGGCTTGAATGGGCGTCGCCCTGTATGACAAGAGGGCTAGGTACGGCTCAGATTGTTTTAGAATGAATTTTGTTGTTTGAACTGCCCTTTCAGCCATTCCGTTGGCCTGCGGATAATGTGGACTTGACGTGGAATGTACAAAATCATATTCCCTGCTGAAAGCACTGAACTCTGTAGAAGCGAACTGCATACCATTATCACTCACCAGCTCCATTGGAATGCCCCAGCGGGCGAACAAGCTCTTCAGGCGAATGATAACGGCCTGACTTGTGATATCATTTAGGGGTGCAATTTCCAAATACCTAGAATAGTAGTCGATCACAACAAGAAACTTTTTCCCGTGCAGTTCGCACAAATCAGCAGCTATTTTCTGCCACGGCCCCTCGGCAGCGGAGTAGACATTAAGGGCTCCCTTCTCTGAGTAGGGCGGCGTTCCCGGCAAAAGGCACATTTAGACACATGATTTGCAATGTCGGAGCTGATCCCAGGCCACCACACAGCTGTAGCTGCCCTTTCTCTGCACTTTGTAATGCCTAAGTGGCCATCGTGAATCCTGTTTAACATCTCTTTCCTCATGCTGACAGGAATTACAATGCGGTTTTGGAACAGCACCAACCCCTCCAGCTCCGTTTGCTGGGACCTCTCTGGCTGGTAAGCACTTAAAGACATCCAGGCTGCCCGGCTCTCGGGCCAGCCTTCTCTTATGTACCTTATAACGTCTTGCAGATCTGTGTCCAAATATGTCTCTCTCTTTATCTCTTCCAGTTTCCTTGAAGAAATGGACTTAGAGGCCAGAACTGAATCAACATACACTTTCACATCCGATTCTGTGGAGGATTCTTCAGCAGCAGCCAGCGGGAGCCTGGATAGTGTATCTGCCACAACCAGCTGTTTCCCCGGCACATGCACTGCCTGAACATTGAACCTGAGCAGTCTCATTAAAAGTCTCTGGCATCTCAAGGGTGTTTTGTCAATGTCATAAGAATTGATTAGAGGGACTAGCGGTTTGTGGTCAGTTTCCAGACTAAATTTCTCCAAACCCACTAGATAACGCTGAAAGCGCTCACAGGCCCAAACTGCAGCCAGGCACTCTTTCTCAATTTGAGCGTATTTTGACTCCGCAGCCGTCAGTGTGCGGGAACAGTAGGGGATGGGCTGTAGTTTGTTATCATTCAGCTGCAGGTGTGCAGCCCCCAACCCATAACTGCTTGCATCAGCACTAACTACAGTCTTTTTTGAAGGGTCGTAGAACCCCAGCACTGGGGCAGACCCCAGCAGGGACTTGGCATGCAGAAAAGCTTTTTCTTGTGAAGGTCCCCAGACCCAGGCAACGTCTTTCTTAAGCAACTCTGTAACAGGGTGTAAAACTGTTGATAAATCTGGAAGAAACTTGCCCACATAATTTACAAGGCCCAATATCTGTCTCAGCTCATGTACATCAGAAGGGCTCTTCATCTGTTCAATAGCACAAATTTTCTCGGGG
This sequence comes from Bombina bombina, assembly GCF_027579735.1. Lineage (NCBI taxonomy): Eukaryota > Metazoa > Chordata > Amphibia > Anura > Bombinatoridae > Bombina > Bombina bombina. Next base: position 718,028,470 of record NC_069501.1, on the reverse strand, counting down.
TCTGGCTTGATGCCATCCCCGTTGATGATATGCCCAAAGTAGCATAATTCAGTTTTCCTAAAATGACACTTTTCTTTATTCAGCTTCAGCCCAGACTCTTTGATAGCCTGTAGCACACAACTTAAACGCTGATCATGCTCCTCCGCTGTAGACCCATACACTAGAATGTCGTCCATGACGACCGCTGTGCCCACGTGGTCACTCAGGAGAGAACTCATTTCCCTTTGAAAAATTTCAGGAGCGGAGGATATCCCAAAGGGGAGTCTGCAGAAGCAGAACCGACCTACCGGTGTGATAAAGGTAGTCAGTTTGCGGCACTTTGGATCCAGGGGGATCTGCCAAAAGCCGCTAGAAGCGTCTAATGTGGAAAAGAACTTCGCCCCAGCCAACTTTGGAGCTATATCTTCCAATGTCGGCAGCACAAATCTCTCTCTCTTCACTGCTTCATTCAACATTTTCAGGTCCACACAGATGCGCAGCTTTCCGTTTTTCTTTTCAACTGGAACAATGGGGGCACACCAATCAGTCGCTTCAACAACCTCTTCAATAACTCCCATAGACTTCATGCGCATAAGCTCTTTCTCCACTTGAAGCATGAGCGGGAACGGAATTCTACGAGGGGTAGAAATACTGTATGGGACTGCGTCACATTTAAGTGCTATACGGACAGGTTTGCAGTTCAGTAGGCCCAACTCGCCAAACATATCTTCGGAAATCTCATTCACTCTGGCCACGAGGCCCAAGTCACAGGCTGCTTTTCAGCTCAATAAACTGTTAACACACTGGCCTCGGATCACATGCACCCACATGGTGAACTTCCTCTGCTTGTACTCACAACTGGCAAGAAATTTCCCCACACAATCAATGTGGCCACCAGGACTATGGACATTTGTAGTAACCTTCGCCAGCTGGGGCTGTCGAGGCAGTTTCATAAATTCGGCAAAAGACATTACAGTGATATCTGCTCCTGTGTCAATCTTAAAATCAACTTTGGCTCCCATTACAGTAAAAGTAACTTTCCAATCTTCCTCTGAGCTTGTCCGTTCCACAACAGACCCCACAAAAGACACTTCCTGACCCTCCTGGTCACTGTCCACCTGCATCTCCTTAATGTATTCAGTTTTACACACCACTTCAAAATGGCCTATTCTGTTACATTTTCTGCATCTTTTATCTCTGGCCGGGCATATAGCACTCTGATCATGAGCCCGGTAGCACCGTGTGCATCGGCCATGTTGCGCCCATCCACTTCTAGGCCTTTCCAGTACTTTAGATCTACCGCTCACACTGTGCCTTTCACTAGTAGTTTTCCTAGACTGTTGCACTTGATCCACAATACTCTCAGACCTCAGATCAGCACTTTGCTTTTTCACCAGTTCACTCTGGCGGGCCATCCTAATAGCCCCTTCTAACGTTAAATCAGGCTCTAACTGCAGCTTCAGGGAGACTTCAGCATCTGCAATTCCAATAACTATTCTGTCTCTGATTTGCTCTTCTTTAGCAACACCAAACTCACAGAATTCAGCTCATTCATACAGGCTGCACACAAATGACTCCACAGATTCTCCCACACGCTGATTACGTTTGTGAAAACAAGCTCTCTCATGAATCACATTTCTTTTGGGCACAAAGTGGGCACTGAGTTTATCCATAACTATATCAAAGTTAACTTCTTCCCCTTCTTGGAAAGTAAAAGCATTGAACACTGGCTTCACATCTTTCCCCATAGAGTATAAAAGAGAATTAACTTGTACTTCACCACTCTCCTTGTTCAGTTTGGAAGCAATCCTGAAGCGCTGAAACCGCTAACGTCATGTGGGCCAAGCTGCAGGCTGAGAAAAGTCAAAAGGCTCAGGTGGGGTAAACTTTGACATTGCAATCGATCAGGAACAGAAGCGCAGTCCAGAACTTCTGACACCATGTCATGAGATGCAGGACATATGCAGGACACAGCAATGATGGTACAACTCTATTTTATTACAGAGCATAGCAATACACATCTAGACAGGTTGATTGTACTAAACTAACTGTGACACAGACACCGGACCTAAGCCCCGCCCACAAACTAGTGACATCACATCCTGCTCTCATCACAAATGGAATAAGGTATTTCCTGACAAAGTCCGTGATTAGGATGTCCACAATACTGGTGAAAAAAGGTTAAGATACAAGATTGATTAAATAGTATAAGTAGAGCTTAGTTTCAATAAGTAGGTGACTGTTTGGTCACAACAGTGGAGCCAGAGGAAATTGAGCTCAGGTTAGCTGAGATGCACATGTCCTTCAATATTCAGGCAAAGAATTGTGAGAACAGGAAGCCTTATAAAGGGTCAGAGGTTAAGCAAGGGATATACCTTAAAGGTATATCACATACCCCCCCTCAAGGACTCCCCAGTCTCCCACTTAGGATGGTTTCTCCGGGTAGCTTCGGTGGAAAGCAGCCCGAAGCAAAGGCGCATGAACGTCCAAGTGAGAGACCCAGGAATTCTCCTCCACTCCATAGCCTTTCCATTTGACCAAATATTGGAGAGTACCCCTCCGTACATGGGAATCAAGGAGGCGCTCGACTTCATACTCTGGGCCATCACTAAGCAATATAGGAGGGAACGGTGCTGTTCGTGGAACGGAATTATAGGGTTTCAACAATGACACATGAAAAACTGGGTGCAACCTACAATCAACAGGTAGTTTCAACTTCACAGCATTCGGGTTCACTATGGAAATGATGGAGCAAGGTCCAATATATTGATTAGCCAATTTCTTGCAGGGGGTTTGAAGCTTTAAATGCTTGGTGGAAAGTAGCACTAAATCACCAATTTTGTAGAGAGGAGTTGGAGAATGATGATGATCATAGTATTTCTTCTGACGGTCTTTCGCCTCAGCTAAGTGGAGCTTTATTATGTCTAGTCTATCTTTCAGAGTAGAGGAGAAATCAGTAATACTTGGACAAGGTATTGGGGCATGTGAGATGGCTATAGTGGAAGGATGATATCCGTAAGTGGCAAAAAACGGTGTCATCTTAGTGGATGTTGATATTGAATTATTGTAAGAAAATTCCGCCATGGGCAGATATTCTATCCAATCATCCTGTAAGTGGGTTATATAACATCTTAGGAATTGCTCTAGAGTCTGGTTTAAGCATTCAGTCAACCCATTGGTCTGAGGATGGAATGATGTTGAGTACCTTGTGTCTATTTGCAAAAGTCTACATAGTGATTTCCAGAGGGCAGAGGTGAATTGCGTACCCCGGTCTGTAATGATGGTAGTGGGTATGCCATGTAAACGTACGATGTTATCTAGAAAAACTTTAGCTGTTGTCATAGCAGTAGGTAATCTCTTAAGGGGTATAAAATGTGCGAGTTTTGTTAAGTGGTCAACAACTACTAATATAATGTTAAACTGTTGAGAAGGGGTGAAAAGATAACCTATTGGTTTTTTATGTATAATTTTGTTTCTTGCACAAACATCACATCTTTTATATAGGAAATTATTGAGAGAGCTCCATGTGGGGCCACCAAAAGAATCATTTAACTAATTCAGTGGTTTTTTGTATGCCTTTATGTCCTGCTAATACATTGTCATGATGATGTTGTAAAATAACTTCTCTAAGTGACTTAGGGACATAAATTTTATTGTTATGAAGGTAAAGTCCAGTGGTATTATCTCTCACGCAATCACTTGGTATCTCTATTTCTTTGTTGACTTCAGAAATTATCTCATTTTCAAGAGAGGTGAGGGATCCCAAGAATTTCTCTTGAGGAATAATCGGGTTAAGAGTATCCAGACTTACGGCTAGATTTAGAGTTTTGTCGGTAACGACCCGCGTATCTAACGCTGGCTTTTTTCTGGCCGCACCTTTAAAATAACTCTGGTATTGAGAGTCCACAGAATGGCTGTGTTAGGCTCCAAAAAAGGAGCGTAGAGCATATTTAACGCAACTTCAACTCTCGATACCAGAGTTGCTTACGGACGCGGCCAGCCTCAAAAACGTGCTCGTGCACGATTCCCCCATAGGAAACAATGGGGCTGTTTGAGCTGAAAAAAAACCTAACACCTGCAAAAAAGCCACGTTCAGCTCCTAACGCAGCCCCATTGTTTCCTATAGGAAAACACTTCCTACATCTGCACCTAACACTCTAACATGTACCCCGAGTCTAAACACCCCTAACCTTACACTTATTAGCCCCTATTCTGCCGCCCCCGCTATCGCTAACCCCTGTATATTATTTTTAACCCCTAATCTGCCGCTCCGTAAACCGCCACTACTTACATTATCCCTATGTACCCCTAATCTGCTGCCCCTAACACCGCCGACCCCTATATTATATTTATTAACCCCTAATCTGCAACCCACAACGTCGCCTCCACCTGCCTACACTTATTAACCCCTAATCTGCCGAGCGGACCTGAGCGCTACTATAATAAAGTTATTAACCCCTAATCCGCCTCACTAACCCTATAATAAATAGTATTAACCCCTAATCTGCCCTCCCTAACATCGCCGACACCTAACTTCAATTATTAACCCCAAATCTGCCGACTGGAGCTCACCGCTATTCTAATAAATGTATTAACCCCTAAAGCTAAGTCTAACCCTATCACTAACACCCCCCTAAATTAAATATAATTTTAATCTAACGAAATTAATGAACTCTTCTTAAATAAATTATTCCTATTTAAAGCTAAATACTTACCTGTAAAATAAATCCTAATATAGCTACAATATAAATTATAATGATATTATAGCTATTTTAGGATTAATATTTATTTTACAGGTAACTTTGTATTTATTTTAACCAGGTACAATAGCTATTAAATAGTTAAGAACTATTTAATAGCTAAAATAGTTAAAATAATTACAAATTTAACTGTAAAATAAATCCTAACCTAAGTTACAATTAAACCTAACACTACACTATCAATAAATTAATTAAATAAAATACCTATAATTATCTACAATTAAACCTAACACTACACTATCAATAAATAAATTAAATACAATTCCTACAAATAAATACAATGAAATAAACTAACTAAAGTACAAAAAATAAAAAAGAACTAAGTTACAAAAAATAAAAAAATATTTACAAACATTAGAAAAATATTACAACAATTTTAAACTAATTACACCTACTTTAAGCCCCCTAATAAAATAACAAAGCCCCCCAAAATAAAAAAATGCCCTACCCTATTCTAAATTACTAAAGTTCAAAGCTCTTTTACCTTACCAGCCCTGAACAGGGCCCTTTGCGGGGCATGCCCCAAGAAGTTCAGCTCTTTTGCCTGTAAAAAAAACATACAATACCCCCCCCAACATTACAACCCACCACCCACATACCCCTAATCTAACCCAAACCCCCCTTAAACACTAAGCCCCTGAAGATCTTCCTACCTTATCTTCACCATACCAGGTTCACCGATCGATCCAGAAGAGCTCCTCCGATGTCCTGATCCAAGCCCAAGCGGGGGGCTGAAGAGGTCCATGATCCGGCTGAAGTCATCATCCAAGCGGGAGCTGAAGAGGCCCATGATCTGGCTGAAGTCTTCATCCAAGCGGGAGCTGAAGAGGTCCATGATCCGGATGAAGTCTTCTATCAACGGCATCTTCAATCTTCTTTCTTCGGGAGCCATCATCTTCCATCCGACGCGGAACATCCTCTTCTCCCGACGCCTATTCGCCGAATGACGGTTCCTTTAAATGACGTCATTCAAGATGGCGTCCCTCGAATTCCGATTGGCTGATAGGATTCTATCAGTCAATCGGAATTAAGGTAGGAATATTCTGATTGGCTGATGGAATCAGCCAATCAGAATCAAGTTCAATCCTTTTGGCTGATTGACGCAATTGACGTAAGGGGATCTGCGGTATGGAAAAGTCGCGGCTGAAAAGTGAGCGTTAGACCCTTTTTTGAATGACTCCAAATACCGGCGGTAGCCTAAAACCAGCGTTAGGAGCCTCTAACGCTGGTTTTCACGGCTACCGCCAAACTCCAAATCTAGGCCTTAGGTTGTTATTTGGTATTCGGGATAGAGCGTCTGCTTTCGTATTTACGTTGCCAGGTCTGTATGTGATCAAGAAATTAAACCGGTCCAAAAATAAAGACCAACGAACCTGTCGGGCCGACAAGGTTTTGTTCTTTCGGAGGTATTCCAGGTTCTTGTGGTCAGTGTATATTAGAAATGGCTCTGAAGACCCTTCTAAAAGGTGCCTCCAGTGCTCCAGAGAAGTTTTGATTGCTAGAATTTCTTTGTCTCCCACATTATAATTTATTTCAGCTGGGAGTAGTGATCTGGAGTAGAACGCTATGGGATGCAAATCATGCGTTGTTTTATCTTTTTGAGATAAGACTGCTCCTATTCCATAATTAGAAGCATCTACTTCAAGTAGGAATTGTGAACTATAATCAGGTAGTGTTAGGACGGTTGCAATAGTAAATAAATGTTTTAAATTACAAAATGCCTCTTGAGCTTCCTCGTTCCATTTGTAGTTACAGTTTTTCCTGGTGAGCATTGTGAGCGGCTTCACAATGTCTGAGAATTTTTTTATAAATTTTCTATAAAAATTTGAGAACCCCAGAAACCTCTGGAGTGCTCTAAGGGATTTAGGTTGTGGCCAGTTATTTATAGCAGCAATCTTGTCAGGATCCATTTGGATTGTATTGGGTGATATTACGTATCCAAGGAATTTTATCTGTTGTACATGGAAACTGCATTTTTCCATTTTTGCAAATAATCTGTGTTCTCGTAGATGTGTCAGGACCCACCTTACATGTTTCTCATGTTCTTTCAAGGATTTGGAATACACTAGAATATCATCTAGATAGATGATAACACAAATATCTGTGAGGTCATGAAATATTTCATTAATAAAATATTGGAAAGTCGCTGGGGCATTAGTCAATCCAAATGGCATCAAGTTATATTGGAATAAACCGTAGCGTGTCCTGGAGGCAGTTTTCCATTCGACCCCTTTTTTGATACGGATTAAGTTATAGGCTCCTTTAAGGTCTAATTTGGTATAAATAGTTGCGTTTGTCAGTCTTTCTATTAACTCCGGTATCAGGGGTAGTGGATAGCAATTCTTAATGGTGATAGCATTGAGGCCTCTGTAATCTATTATAGGTCGTAGTGATTGATCCTTATTTTTTACAAAAAAAATACCAGCAGCTGCTGGTGATGTGCAATGTGAGATAAAACCTTTTTTATGGTTTTCATCTAAATATGTGCGTAAGTGTTCGAGTTCGGTTTGAGATAATGGGTATATTTTCCCGTATGGGATTTGTGAGCCAGGGATTATGTCTATTGGACAGTCAAAGAGCCTATGAGGTGGTAAACTTTCGGCTTCTTTGAGATCAAACACATCTACCAAGTCAGAATATGCCATGGGTAAACCAGTCTCAAGGCTTGATATGGAACAGTGTGGATAACAAGTTTTGGTACAATAGTCAGATGATAGAAGAAGAGTATTATGAGACCAGTCTATGTTTGGATTATGTGTGTTCAGCCATGAGTACCCAAGAATTACTGAATGTTTATCAATAGGAATGATATCATATGCTAGATATTCTGTATGTCCTTCTAGTGTGGTTGTAAGTAAGGGAATGGTGTGATGGGTTATAGGTCCTTTTTGTATTAGGGAACCATCAATTAATTTGACAAACACTGGTTGCTTTTTACACACAAAAGGAATTTTATTTTTATGTACATAATCAGCATCTATATATATCCCTGATGCTCCTGAGTCTATTAAGGCGTCAGTCTGGGTATGTGTTTGGTCCCACTGCAAAGAAATGAATAAAGTGAGTTGGGTTGGAACGCTTGTTTTACATACTAAAATTGAGGTTTTGATCTTACCCTTCTTTTGTTTGGCCAGTAGAGGGCATGAAGAAACTGTATGCTCTTTATGAGCACAGTAAAGACAAAGGTTCGCCATTCTCCTCCTGGTCTTTTCTTCTGCAGATAACGGACCTTTGATAGCACCTATCTCCATGGGTGTGGTTTGGGTTGGGTATCTGTCGTGAGGATGGGTGGTTTGGACCACACGTCTGGCAGTAGAATCATAATAACCCTTTTCTGCCTTTCTTTCCCTCAGTCTACGGTCTAAAGTAGTACTGAGTTTAATTAATGCTGTAAGTGTCTCTGGAATGTCCAGACGAGAAAGCTCGTCTTTCAGTGCCTCTGAGAGTTCCAACCGAAATTAATTTCTCAGGCTGATCTCATTCCAAAGTGAGTCGGCAGCCCACATTTGGAAGTCAGTGGTATATTCTTCCACTGTTCTTTTCCCTTGTTTAAGGGCTCTTAATTTCATTCTGCGTTCAATTGACTGTTTGAGTCCTCATATAGACTAGATAAAGCAGCAAAGAAATCTTGCAGAGAATCTAGAATTGGGTTGTTGTTCTCAAAAAACCTATTGGCTCAAGTCTGCGGTTCTCCACTTAAATAAGAAATAGTTGTACACACTCTTATTCTATCTGTGGGATAGGTGCGTGGTTTCATGGAGAATAAGAGAAAACATGCATTTTTAAAGTCACAGAATTCTGACCTTTTCCCTGAGAAGGGCATAGGTGTTTGTATATGTGGCTCAGGAATCTGTGGTTCCTTAGGGGTTAAAGAGTCCTTTAACAAGGTATTTTCAGCTTTGACTTCATTTAATGCATGTGCTAAGAAATCAAGTTTCTGGTACACATTATTAAATTCTTTCTTTATCTCATTAGGATCCATGGTTGCTTAATAGTTTGCAAACCAGATGCTAATGTATATGGCCTGAATATTATGTAATATATGTAATAAATTTTGTTGCTCTTTTGTAATCAAAACCCAGGAGCCACTGGTTACTCAAGGTAATGATACAGTGAGCGAGTTTTATGGATAGTAGTATAGGAAACAGTTAAACTGTGTTATTGGATAAACTTGTGACTCACAGAGGAGTTTGTTTCTGCGATGTGCAGAATGGTAAGAAGATTGTACGTTTGAACGGTTCCTGAGGAGTATGGTTCGTTATACAAGAAAGTAAGGTATAACTCTGCTTTGTAGTTTCCTTCTGTCTTCACACACACACACCCGTTCAATACATACACTCACTGAATCACTCGGTAACAGGGAGGAATCCGGTAAGGTGCTGCACCAACAGAATATCAAGTAGTTACAGGAAGCGGAGTCCTAGTATATATACAGCCGTACAGTGTGGCAACAGGAACCTAAGATAATACTGTCCTAAATATGTACCCAAGTCTGGTCAGTTTAGAGAACTTGAAAGTAGTAGATAGATTGGTACCTGACCTCCTCGAAGTGTTCGTTGTTTGGACTGCAGCGGGTGTGTGCGTGACTCACTTCCGGTCCTGCGGTTGCTGTGTCCTCGGTATGGGATTGCAGGCAGCTGACTCCTGTCAGCACGTAAGTAAATGGAATAAGGTATTTTCTAACAAAGTCCGTGATTAGGATGTCCACAATACTGGTGAAAAAAGGTTAAGATACAAGATTGATTAAATAGTATAAGTAGAGCTTAGTTTCAATAAGTAGGTGACTGTTTGGTCACAACAGTGGAACCAGAGGAAATTGAGCTCAGGTTAGCTGAGATGCACATGTCCTTCAATATTCAGGCAAAGAATTGTGAGAACAGGAAGCCTTATAAAGGGTCAGAGGTTAAGCAAGGGATATACCTTAAAGGTATATCACAACAATTTCTCCTAATTCTCTGATATTGCCCTAGAGGAATATTGGTCGTCCATCTATGTAGATGCCCACTCTTAGCATTGAGAAACCCATTCTTATCTGTTGGTTTTCTGAAGTTTTTTACAGCTATTTTATTATCTATATCGGTAAAGAAGACTAAGTCCAAAAACTCAATCTGTTTCTTCTGAATATTACTGGTACATTTAAAATTCATATTATTTCTATTAATATATTCCAAAAATTGATGTGTTTGGGTTTCATTACCGTTCCATATAATAATGTACCTGAAATATCATACTAGATGTTCCTTGAAAGGGTTATTGTGCCAGATGTAAGTATTTTCAAAAAGATCCATATATAAATTGGCATACGACGGGGCAAAAGTGGTGCCCATCGCCGTACCCTGTGTTTGTACATAGAATTTGGATTCAAATTGAAAATAGTTATGTGATAACATAAATTTTATTCCTTTTAAAATAAATTTAATTTGAGCTATTGGGAGAGAACTAGTGACCAATTTTCTTCAATTGCTTTTATCTCTGCAGTGTGGGGAATACATGTGTACAATGCACTAACGTCGCACGTGATCCATGTAAATTAATCTTCCCAATTTATACCCTCAAAATTTTTTATTGCATGTGTGGTATCTTTGATATAAAATTTTGTTTCTTTAACAAGGGGCTGTAGGAAATGATCTATATAGATTGATAAATTGCTTGTCAACGAGCAAACCCCTGATATGATCGGTCTCCCGGGGGGGTCCACAAGGGCTTTGCGCACCTTGGGCAAATGATAGAATATAGGTATACATAGGTGTCTCTCCAGGATGAAATAAAACTCATCATTATTGATTATGTTGTTCGATTTCGCTTTAGTTAAAATCTCATATAGTTCCTTAATAAAAGAACTAGTAGGGTCAAATGTGATCATTTTGTATGTATCTTTATCATTTAAAATTCTTTATGCCTCCTTAAGGTAGTCAGATTTGTTCTGTACTACTACACCGCTGCCCTTATCGGCTGCTCTGATAACTAGATCGGGATCTTTTTTAAGAGAGTTTAAAACATGTCTATCCTGTATAGAAAGATTATCGTTATACTTATTTACCCAGTTCTCGTTGTTATATTCCCACATCTGGGCTAAATTTCTATCTACTAATTTATTAAAAAATTTGATGTGTTCACCCTGTGCACCTACTGGAAAAAATGAAGAAATTAGTGTGTGAAATCACATCCCTCATCATATATACTGATATTGGACAAAGTTAAATTATCTGTATCCCCGGACCCTGATATGAGTTTCGGTATGGATACTATTACTCCCTTCTAAATGTTCTAAAGTTAGTATGGCACTATGGTCATTAGTGTCAAGGGTTACTCTTGGTTCATGAGAGAATTGATTGACGACTTTTTGTTTGATAAAATATCTTTTTAAGGTAATTTTCCTGATATTTTTTTGAAGGTCAATGTATAATTCAAATTTATTAGGGGCTGTTTTAGGTGCATAGTTGAGGACCTTCGCTAATAAATTAATCTCATGATTTGTTAGTTTGCGATCTGTAAAGTCAAAGATGTTCTCTCTACTCTTTTCTAAAATGGTCTTCTTGGATCTCGTTCTCTGAACACCTCGTCCACCCCTTGTTCATCGCTTCGTTTTCTTTTTTGTGGGGTCATGTGTGTTATTGTCTGGGACCCTATCCCTGCTCGCTGATCTAAAAAATGGTGATGATGTTCTTCAATGTGTTGATTATTCGCTCTATATTCATTATTGCTCCAATTCCTAGGACGTCTCTTGAAAAAGTCTGGTGGATGCCAGAAGAAACGCGTTGAGGTTAAACGTGTTTCTCCTCACATGCAAGCCCAAAATCAGCTGTTTGGCTGGCAGTGAAATTTGGAAACACTTACTGCTTCTTGGAACCTGCAATGGCTGAACCGTGTTTGTTTGGGGAGAAACTTACGGTGATATAATCACATACTGCTTATTTGATTTTAAATTTTGTACGTGTATTTTTGTACTTGCGCTGAATTAAATGCTCAGTAAAAACTTTTACTCTTAGAGAGGCTTCCTTGCGCTCTTGTCAACAGAGACCCTTCGTTTACAGAGAGCAGCAACTTCACACGCCTGGAGACAAGATAATTCATATTGGTGGAAATTACAAGCCCTCGTTCTACGGTCCACCCTCTTGTGGTTACAATCTGTGACATACATTTAATTTTAAGGTCGGTGATTACACTTTATACCGAGAGACTATTGGGACTTAGCCTGCCTTTTGGACGCGGGCTACTAGGTCTGTGACTTATTTTTTGTGTATATCTTTTATACCTTACTCGGAGTGGGTATACCTTTTTTGTCTTATCCTACCAGGCTGGACTATTTAGGTCATTTTATATTTGTATTTATCACGATACCTTGTCTATTGTATAGGGAAGCGCTTGTGTTCTATTTTCTGTTTAGACAAACACAATTGTCTGACGTGTTTCGCGCCCCCTAGAGGCACTTATTCATAGAATACCTATAGCAAGGACAATTTATAGGGAATACTAAAAAATGATTGGCTTAGAAAGGAAACACCTATTACACAAAGCCCCATAGAAGTACATAAAAGCCCCTTAATGTTTGCTAAATGATAAACAAATAATAAATAAAAGAACCAAATCCTAATAGTATAATCATATATATACAAAAATTTGTGCAAAAAACAAGAACAAAAAAATAAATACTAAATGAACACTTGGCAGAACACACCAATAAATAATATGATTATTTATGAAACAAAAGAAACAAGGCATATTATTTGTCAATGAAAAAATTAATGTCACACTCACGGTTAATGCCCAAAGGTGATCTAGTTTTTAGTTTTAACATCTAAAATAATTCCTTTTTCTCAAGAATTTTAAATATATTTCCTCCTCTAATAGGGATTTATTTTGGCTATGTCAATAACTTTAATAGTCATATCAGCGATGTTAGTGAAATGATAGCCATTAAAATGATTGGCCAACGCAGAATCTTTATTAAAATTCTTGACATCCCTCATGTGTTCACCAAATCTTTTACAAATAGTTCTGGATGTTTGACCAGTATATTGAAATTTGCAAAGATTACATGTAAGAAGGTAAATAACAGCGGTGGCACCGCAGTTGGCATAAAAGTCTATTTCAAACTTTTGGCCTGTATGAGTGCTGCAAAAATGATTGCCTGTAGAAACATGTGGGCACATCTGATAACTACGCTTACCACATCTGTAGTTACCCTTTTTGGTTAACCAATTTGATTTATAAACACTATTTTTGGTAACCATACTTTGAGCTTATTTAGGAACAAATCTAACATTATTTAGAAAAGGTTTCAACATGTCATCTCCTGAAAGAATGTGAAGATGTTTTTTAAGGATTTTGGTAATAGCCTCATACTGTGAGGAATAAGCTGTAGTGAATACTATAGATTCTCTTGGGTCTATTTCCTTAGTCTCAGATGAACTCTTTTTATTTTTTTCCCTGTATTTTTAGTATACCTTTTAATTTCTTTGCAGCATTTCTCAAGTGAATCTGATTCACAGCCTCTTAGAATAAGTCTATCCCTAAGTTCAGCTGACTGAATTTCATATATTTCATCAGACTTAGTATTTCTTCTAAGCCTGATGAATTGACTCCTAGGTATGGCCTTTATTACATGATTAGGATGCTGAGAAGCGGCATGGAGAATGGTATTTCCAGCCGTGGGTTTTTGAAAGGTTGTAGTAACAATGACATTGTTAGAAATGTGTAATGTTAATTCCAAATACTGAACCTCTACTGGACTAAATTGTCCCATAAATTGTAAATTGAAATGGTTATTATTTAGGTATAACATAAATTTTTCAAACTCCATATTGTTTAGTGGTTTCTTAACAATCACCAAGAGGTCATCAATATAGCGGACATATAGGAGTATATCTTCCAACCATGGGTTGTCAATACTATATATGTAATTAAGTTCCCACCAAGATACATATATATTTGTAAAAGTGGAGGCAAATATTGCCCCCATGGCGGTACCACATATTTGGTTATAGAAGACAGCATCAAACTAAAAATAATTATGAGACAATAAAAATCTTAATACGTCTCCAATATAATGTCTGATGGTGTCCTCCATATCCAACTCTCTCTCTAGAAAGAACTCCACCGCTTGGATCCCCAAATTCTGGGGTATACAGGTATAGAGTGAACATATATCAATAACAGCCCAGGAGAAATTACTTTCCCACTTAACAGATTACAAAGTATGAAGTAACTGTGCACTATCTCTCAAATAAGAAAGCTGTTTCTTTGCTAAAGGCTGTAAAATACCATCTAACCATGCCCCCAAAGGCTCAAATAAGGAACCCACGCCCGAGACTATAGGTCTACCGGGGGCCGGGGGGGGGGGGGTAATGGGGTCCTTATGAACCTTGGGGACATGGTAAAATATGGGTACCATGGGATTTGCAGGGATAAGGTTATTAATATCACTCTCCTTGAACACACCCAAAACAACCCCTTCATCTACTAACTTTTCCAAGTTTTTCTTAAACTGAGCAAGGGGGTTATGAGATAATTTTTTATACACATTGGTATCCACAAGTTGCCTATGGACTTCTTCAAAATAAGAATCCTTATCCAGTATTACGATGCTGCCACCCTTATCCGCATTTTTGATAACAATATTCAGATTATTTTGTAATGTTTTTATAGCAAGATGTTCCTTGCGGGAAAGGTTAAAGTTGGCAGCATCCATACTGGTTTCTTCCTCCAATTTGAGAATATCCTCCTGTACCATTTTATGATAAGCATTAATAATAGGACCTCTAAAGTGAATTTGATAGAAGTCCGATTTAAGCTTATTGGGAATTATGAACTTAAAGGGCTCATTAGACTCACTTACACCACTATATAAATCAGTTAGCATAGTAACCATTTCGGCATCGACAAAAGGCAGATGGGAAGAATGTTCAGAGGCAGAAATTATGTCATGGTCGTTAACGACCTCTAACTGTGTTTCATTAGATGGAGTGAGTGCAAAAAACCTTTTGAGTGTGAGCTTGCGTATGAATTTGTTAATGTCTAAGAGAGTATTAAAACTAGAGAATTTTCACGAAGGAGCAAACCCTAAGCCCTTAGAAAGAACTTTAGTTTCCTCTATGGTTAAGACATGTTTGGATAAGTTCATAATGTTAAAACTCTCATTAGTGACATTGTTACGTATCACATAATTTTTAAGATGGTTATCACAGTGTATAGTTAATGTCCCTTCTTCTGTGGTTTTCCTTTTCCTCTTGGCTCTCCATCTCTTTTGTTTCCTTTTGGTAGAGACATGCATTGGTGTGTCTTCGGACATACTACTGAGGGTATTGATTCCTCTTCCTCTTCCTCCTTCTCCACAGCCTCCTGTAAAAAATCACAAGAAGAAGAGGGGGAATTAGAAAGAGAAGATAGAAGAGAAGAACAGTTGGAAGAGTAGGAAGTGCCTGAAAAACAGGCTTCTGAATCAGTGGTCTCTCCTTCAGATGCACTGAAGATAACTTTTCTGGAATTTTTGCCATCTTTCTTAAGGATTGATTTAGGAATATGTTGACCATCTTTATCCTTGGATGACTGTTTTTTATTTAAATATTATTAACCCTTAATCTGCCATCTGCCCACATCGCCCCCACTATACTAAAGTTATTAACCCCTAATTCCGCCGCAACTATAATAAACCTATTAACCCTTAAACCGCAAGCCCTCCACAACGAAATATACTAAATAAACCTATTAACCCCTAAATCGAAAGCCCCCCACATCTCAATAAACTAATTTAAACTAGTAACCCTTAAACCTAATGCCCCCCTAACTTTATATTAAAATTACAATTTCCCTATCTTAAATTAAATTAAAACTTACCTGTCAAATTAAAAAAACTAAGTTTAAACTAACAATTAAACTAATATAATTATTAAACTAAATTAAACTAACTACCAATTAAATAAAAGTATATTACACATTAAAAAAATCCTAACACTACTCTAAAAATTACAAAGTATCCGGGAACATCTCTTCTATACTTTGGGGAAAATGGGAATTGAGGGACCCTTTGTAAAGGCAGTATCTAATTTGTACAAGATCCCGCGGGCCTCTGTCCTTGTGAATGGGATGGCCACAACCCCCTTCACACTTCATAGAGGCACGAGACAGGGTTGCCCCCTGTCCCCGCTTCTCTTTGACTTAGCTATTGAGCCCTTGGTGTGGAGCATTAGAAAACAGCTAGAGGGTATGCAGATAGGTGAAACAGTGTCACATCTCTCACTCTTCGCTGACGACATGGTACTGTTTGTTCAGGACCCCTGTAGGAATATCCCCAAAGTAATGGAGTTAATAGAGGAGTTTAGTAAGATCTCTGGGTATGTGATCAATACGGACAAAACAGAACTCATTTGGTTATTATCAAAGGGTGACAGACAAATCCCAAACTATGACTTTAAAGTAGTAGATGGGAACTTTAAATATCTAGGCATAACTCTCAATATTGACCCACGGAAGTGGTATTCAATAAACTATGGCCCCCTGCTTGGGCAACTGAAGAACCTTCTTAAAACATGGGCACCGCTTCCTTTATCTCTATCAGGCAGAGTGGGCCTCATAAAAATGATTTACTTTCCGAAAATACTTTATTTTTTCCAGACATTGCCCTTCTTGCTTAAAAAGTCAGACTTGCAAAGTGTGATGAGGATGGTCCTCCAATTTGTATGGACCAACAAAAAACATAGGGTTAGTTGCTCAAAACTCACAGCTTCACGGGAAATGGGTGGACTGGCGCTACCCAATTTTGAATTCTATAACTGGGCAGTAATGTAAGTTTGTCATTGATTGGATGACAGGGCAAGGGAAATTTACAAACATTAAGATGGAAAATGTATTGATAAAACCCTGGACATTAGAAATGATACCACACATGACCCACACACAAGCGACCAAATACCTTAATGACATTGACTTATTGAACCAACCGGCGCGAGCTTGGAGGCTGACTTGTAAAAACTTGTGAGGAAATAATAGAATACTAGCTTATTTACCATGGAAGGGAAACCCTGAATTCCCTGCAGGTTTTACATCTGAGGCCTTTATTTACTGGGGAGAACTAGGTTTACACACGGTGGGACAGACTCTGATACCAGGGGGGAACCTCATGCAAACATTCGCAGACCTGAGACAGGTCTATGGGTTACCTAGAACACACCACTATGCCTATCTACAGGCAAGGCACTACTACACAACTTTACTCAGAGAGGAGAAGGGAGGTGATCAGTCACAGATTGTGCAAAGTGTGAGGTTAATAGAGCAGGGCAACACCTCTATATCACCGCTATACAAGAGGTTGAATAGAGCTGCAAACACATCATGCCTAAGTACAATTGCTGAGATCTGGAGTTCCCTATTGGGTGAGGTAGTTACTGGTAAAGAGGTAGAAGATAGCATACAAAAAGTTAAGCGAGCCACCCTCTCGTCAGAAGTGAGGGAGTCACACTTCAAACTCTTGCACGACAGTTACGTAACACCTAAAAAGTTCCAAAAATGGAGAACGGACAGAGAAAATAAATGCCCAAAATGTGGGAAGGAAGAGGCAGACATTATACACATGTTGTGGAGCTGCCCCAAGATAGTTAAATTTTGGAAGATGACTACTTACTGGGCGAATTTAAGCATGCACAAAAACTTTAGGGAACTTACCCTTAGAAATATAACATTGCTAGACCTTGGGGGGATACCAAGAAATTCTAAACTATTCATGTCCAACATAGTCCTAGTAGCCAGGCGACTGATATTCCAAAACTGGCTCAAGCGCAACCCACCTACTGTGACCCAATTAAAGCAGACACTACTCAATCAAATGCTCATTGAACAGTCAGACGGATTAGGGGACATGAATAAGAGAGTTAAGTCTTTTTTTACAAAATGGGAACCATTTATCTATACACTCCCAATCACAACACGTAAGATGGTCATAGCACCTTTTAAGGACACAGAATATATACTCGAAGCTAATTTAAGAGGTGAGTGGGAGTTTGATTAAAAAAGACCCAGGAGGGAAGGGAGAGGAGGTGGAGCATTCCGAGTTGGCATAGGTAGACTAAAGTTGATATGGTTTGTTTTGTCTGTAAGTTAAAATGTGCCTTACGGCAGGACTACTTCAATATTCACAGGCCACGGGAGTGTTCTTCAATGGAATTATACTCCCTATATATGTATATGTTCATGTTTCCTTTTTGCCTTTTTACAGTTGAAGGAATAGCTGAATCAGATTGTCTTCATGAAGCATTAGTGATGTTGTAATCTGGTAATTCCTTGCTCGTGTTAACATAAGATGTTTTTGTCTTCCTGTATGTAGCACACAAAAATAAAGATATTTAAAAATAAATAAATTACAAAGTATCTAATTACAAAAAATAAAAAAGACTAAATTACAAAAAATAACAAAAATTAAATTACTAAAAATAACAAAACAAAATTATCTAAAATAATCTAATAGCCCTAAGAAAATAAAAAGCCCCCCAAAATAAAAAACCCTAGCCTACAATAAACTACCAATAGCCCTTAAATGGCCCTTTTGTAGGGCATTGCCCTAAGTTAAACAGCTCTTTACCTGTAAAAAAAATACAAAGACCCCCCCAACAGTAAAACACACCATCTAACCAACCCCCCAAAATTAAAAAAACCTAACTCTAGCAAAAACCTAAGCTACCCATTGCTCTGAAAAGGGCATTTGCATGGGCATTGCCCTTAAAGGGGCATTTAGCTTTTTTGCATTGCCCTGAAAAGGGCATTTAGCTCTTTTAAGAATAGCCCAAACCCTAAACTAAAAAAAATAACCCACCCAAAAAACTTAAAAAAACCTAACACTAACCCCTCTTTAGGTAATCACAGTTGCTGAAGTCCCGCTTGAAGGATCTTCATCACGGTGGCTCCATCTTCATCCAGACGGCATCTTCTATCTTCATCCCGGCAGCGTCTTGTATCTTCTTCCCGGCGGCCCAGAGCAGGTCCATCCTGAAGCCATCCGGCACGGAGCATCCTCTTTATACGCTGATTTGGACAGCCAATAGAATTTCAGAAGCTCTCATCCTATTGGCTGATTTAAACAGCCAATAGGATTTCAGTAGCTCTCATCCTATTGTCTGATTTGAATTTCCCAAATCAAATCAGCCAATAGGAATGCAAGGGATGCCATTTTTAATTGCAAACCTTGCATTAATGATTCAGTATACGGTGGCAACCATATGAAGAGGATGCTCCACGCCAGATGTTTTCAGGATGGACCCGCGCCGCCAGGATGAAGATAGAAGATGCTGCCAGGATGAAGATGAAAGATGCCAACTGGATGAATATAGAAGACACCGCAGGGATGAAGATGGAGCCGCCGGGATGAAGATCCTTCAAGCAGGACCAGCAGGTTAGTGTTAGGTTTTTCTAAGGTTTTTTTGGGTGTTTTTTTTTTTTTAGTTTATCGTTTGGGCTATTCTTAAAAGAGCTAAATGCCCCTTTCAGGGCAATGCAATCGAGCTAAATACCATTTTAAGGGCAATGCCCATACAAATGCCCTTTTCAGGGCAATGGGTAGATTAGGTTTTTTTAGATATTTTTTTTTATTTTGTGGGTTTGGAGGGGGTTTAATGTTAGTGGGTCTTTGTATTTTTTTTTCAGGTAAAAGAGCTGTTTAACTTACGGCAATGCCCTACAAAAGGCTCTTTTAAGGGCTATTGGTAGTTTATTATAGATTAGGTTTTTTATTTTGGGGTGTTTTTTTTTAAATTGGTATTAGAATAGGAATAATTGTTATTATTTTGGATACTTTATTTGTTATATGTGTAATGGTTTTTTTTTCCTTTTTATTTTTAGATTAGGGGTTCGGCATTTCATAAAAGAGCTGAATGCCCTTTTAAGGGCAGGAAAAAGAGCTGAATGCCATTTTAAGGGCAATGCCCATACAAATGCCCTTTTCATGTCAATGGGTAGATTAGGTTTTACTTTATTTTTATTTTGTGGGTTTGGGGGATGGGAGTTTGTATAATTTTAGGGGGTTTTTGATTTTCTTTTTTAGCAAAAGAGCTGTTAACTTTAGGGCAATGCCCCACAAAAGGCCAATTTAAGGGCCCTTGATAGTTTATTATAGATTAGGGTTTTTTATTTTGTGGTTTGTTTTTTTTAAAGGGCATTAGAATGGGAATCATTTTTATTGTTTTGGATAATTTTGTTTGTTATTTTTTGTAATGTTACGTTTTAGTGTAAGGCAGCTTAGGTTTTATTTGACAGGTAAGTTTGTATTTATTTTAACTAGGTAGTTAGTAAATAGTTATTAACTATTTACTAACTAGTCTACCTAGTTAAAATAAATACAAACTTACCTGTCAAATAAAAATAAAACCTAAGCTAGTTACAATATAACTATTAGTTATATTGTAGCTAGCTTAGCTTTTATTTCACAGGTAAGTATGTATTTAGCTTTAAATAGGTATTATTTAGTTAATAACTGTAACTTTAATTTAGCTGTATTTTAATTATGTTAAAGTTAGGGGGTGTTAGGTTTAATTTTAGGGTTACGTTAGGGTTAGGTTTAGGGGTTAATAGTTTAATTTAGGTTGTTGCGATGTGGGGGGCTGGCGGTTTAGGGGTTAATAGGTTTATTTAGTGGTATTTAGTGGCGGCAATGTCGGGAAACAGCGGAATAGGGGTTAATAGATTTATTATAGTGATGGCAATGTTGGGGTGCAGGGGAATAGGGGTTAATAAATTTAGTATAGTGGTGGCAATATCGGGAGTTGCAGATTAGGGGTTAATAGCTTTACTTAGGTGGTGGCAATATCAGGGGCGGCAGATTAGGGGTTAATAACATTATGTAGGTGGCGGCAAAGTCGGGGGCGGCAGATTAGTGGTTTTTAACTATATTTAGGTGGTGGCGATGTTGGGGGCGGCAGATAAGGGGTGTTTAGACGTGGGGTTTATGTTAGGGTGTTAGGTTTAAACGCATCTTTCTTTTTCCCAATAGACATTAATGGGGCTGCGTTACTGAGCTTTTTATTCCGCAATCGCAGGTGTTAGGTTTTTTTCTGACCCGCTCTCCCCATTGATGTCTATGGGGAAAGCGTGCACAAGCACGTCAAAACAGCGCTTGTATTTTGTGCAGTATGTAGCTTAAAACCACCATGTCGCATGCACAAGCCAGCTGTTTCAAAACTTGTAATGGCTGCGCTATAGAGGGTTAAATAACGCGTTAGTTAAATTCCCTATAGTGCGCATAACTCGTAATCTACCTGATTGTTACTAAATATTTCTAATTTGTAATAATAATTTAAATTGTACACAATTTTTAATACTGGACTCATCAATGTTTCAATACTGGAAAAAAAGTAAAACATGGCCCAGTTATTTATATGACTATAAAAAAACAATTAATAGTTATACTTACAGGTTCTTATTAGAGTTTTAATCGAATTATAATATTTTGGCTCCCTACGCCTCAAATCGCTGTACATGCGTAGGCATTGAAGTCTGGTCCTTTTTATCTTTGATACTCTGTACATCCTTCTTAACATTTCATACATAATATGATCACAACTGTCCTGCTTTGCCAATCTAACTCCTCCCATACGATGAGGAAAATAGCGTTCCATAGCATATACCAGGATGACAATCATGGGAAATTTGAGTTTGAAATCATCTGTAGAGCCAAGGTTGGTGACCACACCTAACACTACTGATACAGTTATTTAAAAATGTGTTATTCATTTGAATTTCATTCCCTTATTAAGTTACAAAATTAGTCAATAAATAAAGAATAGTTTGAAGAATCTGTACATGGACGAATGTAAACTTTTATTTTCTACATTGTACCTTATTTCATTACGTTACCATATGCTAATTGTTATGATAACATGCTTCTATATAGGTTTATTTATGGGGGGTTGTCTTTAAAAAAATCTTAATACAATAAATTGTAAAAAATGAACCTCTGTTTCATTTTAATTTTAGTTGTATGTGATCAATGCCAATACTCTTAACTATGATGTTTACAAAATGGAATACGATAAAAGAAGATATTGAGATTTTAAATATTTTTTAATTGAACAAAAATATAACATAAAGACATGTAACTAATTACCTAATTTGAATATATCTAAACAATATTTTAAGAACATGAAGCAATATGTTTTAGTAAAAATCAATTATCAAAATATTGGTTAGAAACCATGTCCCTTGTGGCCATGCCACGTCTATTTGGGTTCTTCCTGCAAATTTCCTCTGGAAAATCTTCTAAGGGCATGGGAATATCTTCCACCACAATGGGGCATCTTCTTTTGGTGCCAATATTGTGCAAAACACAACAAACTAATATTATTCTAGCATCTTTCTCTGTAGATACTGCATTGCACGCGCAGATCTGTCCAGACATCGGAACCTCATTTTCAATAATCCATATGTCTTTTCAATGACACCCCTTGTGGTCTTGTGTGCCTCATTGAACCAGATATGTTTCCTGAGTTGCAGGTTATTATAGGGTGTCAGAAGCCATTCATAACAAGGGTAACCAGCATCCCCTGTAATAAAAAAAACAAACATATTAAAGTATGTCATGGTTTGTAATGAAATATGCTTTCAATAATAATAAACAATATCCACCATTGAAATTATTGAATAAAATATCCAATGATATGTATTTGCAATAGGTTAAATGGGCAAAATTAAAGAATAGACAAGAATATATAAAAAAAAGTCAAATTTGGCGGCAGTTAAGCTTACCTAATAACCATCCCTTTGGCATCTCTCCATTCTCGAACTTTTGATACAGTCCGGGCTGCCTTAGGATGTAAGCATCATGACAGGAGCCAGGGTAATTGGATCTTATAATTCTCATTTTTGGGTCACACACCATCTGTACATTCAGAGAATGGCAAGACTTTCTGTTCTGATAAATCTCCTCCCATAAACGTGGTGATCTAACTGCAATATGGGTACAGTCTATGGTCCCAAGTACATTTGGCATTCCTGCCACACAATAGAATTGAGACTTTATCGATTGCCATTCTTCTGTGGTAGATGGTAGACAAACATATTCTGGGAATATATGCATGAGTGCATCGATAACTTTTGTTAGATGACACGAAAAGGCAGATTGACTGAGACCAATGATGGCACTGGACATTGCCGGAAATGATCCGGTGGCAAAAAAGTGCAAGGCAGCAAGAAACTTGAGGAGTCCGGGAATGGCCATTGAATGTGCCGTCACTAGCTTAGGAACTGTGCAATTGGAGCATATAAAGTCAATATTGAATGTCGATCCAGACGGAACCTTTGTATAACCTCTCTATCGGAAAGGCCATCTAAAGGAACCTGAGGAAGGAATACACGCTGTACCCACAATTTCCTTCTTCTAACAGCATGTTCTATGGCATCAGGTCCTTCTTTTATATCAGTTGTAGGCGTATATCTTATAGACCCTATTGTTTATTATTGTGCTTGCCACCTATAAGCTGGCGAGGGATTTTTCACGAGCTAGGTGCATAAAAAGTAGCGTGTGTAGAAATAGATTGTTTAGTAATTACTGTTTATTGCGAGATTTATGTCGAGCGAGGATTTTTTAGCTACAAAAAAAACTAGAATATAAGAGTTGCGGACAAGTTTGCTCGACACTAAATGTCAGTTTTTTTATGAATTCGGGGCATAGTACATATGATGTTCGATCCGCACGCAGAAATTTAGATGAAAAACTCACAAACACCTCACAGACAGCTTAGTACATGTAGCCCATTGTGGCACATTTATAAAATACTTAAAATACAAAAAGATATAGGCACAGTATCATGTAATAGGATTATAGAGGTAATAAAAACCTTGGTGCTGCCCCTTTAAATAGCATGACTATCAAGGAAAGGGGTGAGAGGTAGCAAAAAGTGACTTTTACAAATCGTATCACATTGAAAAAGGAAGTATAGCGCCCGAAATGCATTTGTGCTGTTCTAATTTTTAAAATAATTTTGTTACCCACATTCACCGTATGTGCTGCTTGCTAATGTTACTATATGCTACCTCTGACACCTGATGCCAATGTTTCCAGTTATCGGCCAGGAACACAGGGAGGTAGCTTTCTTATAGCCTGCAGCCTGAGCGGTGTTCTTGAGGGTAATATCCAGTGTGGGGTACTTAGGTGATACAGATCACCTTTTTATGCTGTAAATTTAATAAAGATTCAATTTCTTATATATATATACCGCTGCAGACTAGCGATGTCCTTATGCTGTTTGGATACAGCAACATACATACTATAGGTGTAAGAGTGCTTAACAAATCCCTCTTTGTTCCCCCTCTCTCCCCTTTCCTTGTTAGACATTTATAAAATAACCAGAGATCTGATCTCTGGTTAATTGTATAAGTGCTAATTGCTACTGCAAGCTCACAGTAGCAATAAGCAGCCACTTGTGATGGCGGATTATTTTTAGCGCTCGCACAAATGGGCAAATTTGCTAGTTTATGGAGATCGAGTCTATTATCTTCCCCAAAAAACAAACCATGGTATTTGGCACCAGGGAACTCTTTTCCAGATACACCTTCCACCTGTGAGAGTGGAGAAGCAACAAAAGAGAATCCATATGGGATCTTGCTAAATGAAAAGATGGCGTTTGAACCAATATATAGTCCAGGTAAGGTGCCACCGCAATTCCTTGAGATCTGGCCACTGCGAGAAGAGCCCCTAGAACCTACAAATTAAAAGTGTTTGTCCAAAAAGCAAACCGCAGGTTTTGGAAATGATCCTCGTGGATAGGAACATGAAGATACGTGTCCTTCAGGTCGATGGTAGTCATGAGTTTACACTCCTCAACTAAAGGGAGAATAGAATGGATAGTCTCCATTTTGGAGGACAGAACCTTGAGAAATTTGTTGAGACACTTGAGGTCTAAAATAGGTCAAAGATCCTTTCTTCCTGAGAACCACGTATAGGTTGGAATAAAATCCTCGACCTTATTCTGCCAGAGGAACTGGAGTAATTACTCCTAGAGAAGAGATCCTTGAAACAGGTTAAGAATACCTCTCTTTTTATCTGGTTTGCAGATAATCTTGACAGGAGAAATCTGTCCCTGGGAGACCGAGATTTGAACCCTATCTTTTATCCCTGAGAGACTACTTCTACCACCCAGGGATCGTGTACATTGCGAATCCAAGCCTCTTGAAAAAAGAAAAGTCTTCCCCTGACTTGATCCGAACTTGGATCGGGGGCGGACCCTTCATGCTGATTTGTTCTCAGAGGAAGGCTTCTTAGATTGCTTACCCTTATTCCAAGGCTTTGAAGATCTCCAGGAGGGTTTGGATTGTTCCGGCTTTGAAGAAGAAGAAGATTTTTGTCTCTTGAAATTGCGAAAGGAACTAAAGTTAGAAAACTGGAGACCCTTAGATCTAACCTTCTTATCCTGGGACAGAAAAGCTCCCTTTCCACCCGTGACAGTGGAAATTATTTCAGCCAGACCAGGACCAAATAAAGTCTTACTTTTAAAAGGAAGAGACAAAAGTTTAGACTTGGACCAAGATTTTAGCCACAGGGCTCTGCGAGATAGCACAGCAAAGCTAGAAGTCTTTGCACCCAAACTAACTACTTGTATACTGGCATCACAGATAAAGGTATTAGCCAGTTTTAGAGCCTTTATCCTGTCCTGGATCTCCTCAACTGTTTCCTCAACAATCAGATCTGATAAGGAGTCGCACCAGTACGAGGCTGCACCAGCAACTGCCGCAATACTAGCAACTGGTTGCCATTGTAGTGCTTGGTGAAGAAAAATCTTTCTTAAAGGGACATAAAACCCAAATTTTTTATTTCATGATTTAGATAGAACATATAATTTTAAACAACTTTCTAATTTACTTCTATTATCAAATTTTCTTAGTTGTCTTGTTATCCTTTGTGGAAAAACAGAAATGTAAGCTCAAGAGTGCACTATATAGCAGGAGTTTTGCAACAATGTTATACATTAGCAGGAGCACCAGATGGCAGCACTATTTCCTGTCTTGTAGGGCTTCAGGCATGTGCACACTACCTACCTAGGTATTTCTTCAACAAAGAATAACATGAGAAGGGAAAAAAATTGATAATAGAAGTAAATTGGAGACTTTTTAAAAATTGTATCCTCTATCTGAATCATGAAAGAAAATGTTTGGGTTTAATGTCCCTTTAAGTACCCTTCCAGTTTTCTGTCCATAGGATCCTCAATGGAAGCATTATCCTCAAGAGGAATAGTGATTCTCTTGGCTAAAGTGGATATAGCGCCATCCACCTTAGGAACAGTGCGCCAAAGGTCTCGCACAGAGTCCGCAACAGGAAACATCTTTTTAAAGACAGGAAACTGGGAAAAGGGGACACCTGGCTTCTCCCATTCCTGAGAAATAATGTCAGACATGCAATCTGGAACAGAAATACTTCAGATTTAGGTTTGACATTAAAGACTCTAGTTTATTCAACTTTTTAGGAGTCTCTGCGACTGTAGTTTCAGAATCCTCTAAAGTAGCTAGAACTCTTTCAAAAGTAAACAGAGGTGTTCAAGCTTAAATCTAAAATTAACCTCCTCTGAATCCACTGTACTAACTGCAGCAGATTCAGAATCTGAAATTTCGCCCTCAGAAGCTACTGAGGAGTGATCATCCTCAGATAACTGAGATAAACTGACTAAGGCAGTTTTGGCAGAATAAGAAATGCCTGACTTAAAATAAATATTATTAGATTTTCTCTTTCTTTTACCCGAAATAGGTAAGGCACTCAGAGCTGCAGAGACCGCAGAAGTCAATTGTGCAGCAAAATCACCTGGTAAATATACACCCCCAGGAACTGACTGAGAGGAACCGCAGGGCACTGCTTGTGTAACTGCCAAAGATGGGGACCTCTGAGGGGAAAGCTGAGGCATGTCCTGGACAGCAATATCCTAAGAGATAGATGGCTCTGAGAGGGCATCTTTATTTTTAGAAAGTAACATCTTATTTAGGCATGTGGAACATAATTGCACAGGAGGTATAACCTGAGCATCAACGCAATATAAGCATTTGTCAAAAGACAAGGATAAATCTTTGTCGGAATCCATTGTCCTAGAAGGTATTGGTTTACCACAAAACTAATAAAAAACTAATGAAAAACAGCCTAACTATTAAATCTAAATTCCCCAACTATATGCAGGGAAAATAAAATATAACATAAGAAGGAAGATACAGGCACCGCTATTCCCCAGCTTTGCTGGAGAGACTCACCCCACCAGTGACCAGAGAATCGATTTCACCGCTGTAAAAAACAATGTTCCTGATTCTGTCAAATATGCAGCTCCTGCTACGCTAGAAGAGAGATCCTATGATCCGCTGTGAAGCAGAGAGAAAACCAGACTCTCCTGAGACCGCTGCTTCTATCACACCGCAACTAACCGCTCATCAAAAGTAAGTAGAGCGGTCACGTGATTGCAACTAATTTTCAAGTGCGACACAGAGGAAACAAAAGAGTGCCAGAATACAGCGCTGAAAATGGAAAATATTGCCCTCAATAAGAGTTACTGCCCGTTAGCAGTTTAAGGGCAAATACAAACATCACCACTGTGAAAAAACATGCCTACTGACACACTTATACATTACTAAATAGCACCTGACGCGTAAGGGCCAACTGAGCATCTACACCCCTCAGAGCCATGAAAAATAAAGAAATCCCTTTATCTCTTAGCGACAGTACAGAGCCCTGCCTCTGCTGCCCATCAAATATATCCCCAAATTAAAGAGATATACCAAGTCCCCTTATGATATCCACCTGAAGGATTAACCCCTTAAGTGCTGTATCCTTCTAACCTACAAGGCAAAAAGCACTTACCTGTGGATCAGCTGCAGGGCCGGTACAGCATCTTAGGTATGACAAACTCAGACCACCTCTGACAGGGACCTGAAGAAAAAGAAAAAACAGAGTAAGCAACCCAGATTTTCTATATAGGGGGTTAGCATACATATTGGAAGAGAAGCAAGGACTATACCCGCTGACTTCCAATTGCTAAAAGTCACCATAACTCTTACTAAGAGGATTACATGGATACAGCATAGCCCCAATCCTTGCTTGCAGAGAAACTACCCATTAAAGGATTAATCTTCTCGCACACTGGGGGATTGTGGGAAGTGGGAGGATACTTAAAGCTTTTCTGGGGTGTCCTTTGCCTCCTCCTGGTGGCCAGGAGTAAAATTCCCACTAATAATTAGAATGGATTTGTGGACTCTCCATGCCATTGGAAAGAAAAAGAATATAATGTATTGCTTTTTTATTTCTAGTTCTCGCCAGTTTGCTTCACACAATTTGCCTCATTGCCATTTATAAATAAATATTATTTACATATTTCATATAATTAATTATTTTCTGTATAGGCAGTTGCATTTTAAAGAAACTGCAAATTGCCTGGATGTATTTGTGAATTAAAAGACAAAGATAAATGGAAGAAAACATGAAACTTACTATTATATACTGTACATAGCAGTGAAGTTTTAAAGAAGGCTGATGGCATTTTCTACTCATTACATTTTTTTTTCTCCTCAACGATTCTGAAATGGGACAGTCATAAATACAGCATTATGAATTAACTATCTTGATTCTCATTGGAGCATTTCCACCATTTAATCATTGCCTTATTTCTGATTGAATTAAAAGGTTTGAAATCTTTTAATATATTTATTTATTATTCAAATAATTTAACTTTGTGCAAACCCCTTGAAACTACTTGTAGTTTAGTAGCTGGGAATGGTATAGGTAAAGGTAAAACCAGGTATATATTTTTTTTCTATTTGTTGTGAAAATGGACTATCATGGGGAATGTGTTCCCTCACTTAAACTTTATGCTATTTAAAATGTGATTGCCTTGTGGTCCAGTTTAGAGTCATAAAAATCCCTGTAAATGCAAATTAGAATGCTGCTATTTTTTACGAAAATGCCATATTATATAATAATTCATATTCTTATAAAGGAAGTTTTGAAGCATGATTACTGATTACAATCTAAAGTGTTGCAGAATAGACAAAGCACAGGTGGGAACATGTGATAAGGTTGACCCCATTGCTTTGCAGATGGTTTAAATCACTTCTAAAAATAATCTTCACAAGAAGAAATCCTGCTCTGAAAATAGCTGAGTGTCACATATTCTGCATCTGTTTGTTACTAAAAGACACAAATACACATTCCTAGTACACACTTCATCTCAAATGGTCTATAGACCATGTTGTTACCTTGCTTCTGTATTATACTGATCTGCACATTTTTATTGTGTCTGTCTCAAATAAATATCAATTATTTTTCATCTATTTACACACATAATGATTTCATGACCTTACACTGATTATTTGGAACTTTGCACATACCCCTGATGTCATACTTAAGTTCAACTTACATCACTAACGGCTAGATTTAGAGTTCTGCGGCCAAAGGGGTGCGTTAGCTACGCTGGTATTTAGAGTTCACAGAAGGGCTGCGTTAGGCTCCAAAAAGGGAGCGTAGAGCATATTTACCGCCACTGCAACTCTCAATACCAGCGTTGCTTACGGACGCGGCCAGCTTCAAAAACGTGCTCGTGCACGATTCCCCCATAGGAAACAATGGGGCTGTTTGAGCTGAAAAAAAACCTAACATCTGCAAAAAAGCAGCGTTCAGCTCCTAACGCAGCTACATTGTTTCCTATGGGGAAACACTTCCTAAGTCTGCACCTAACACCCTAACATGTACCCCGAGTCTAAACACCCCTAACCTTACACTTATTAACCCCTAATCTGCCGCCCCCGCTATCGCTGACACCTGCATATTATTATTAACCCCTAATCTGCCGCTCCGTACACCGCCGCAACCTACATTATACCTATGTACCCCTAATCTGCTGCCCCTAACAACGCCGACCCCTATATTATATTTATTAACCCCTAATCTGCCACCCCCAACGTCGCCTCCACCTACCTACAATAATTAACCCCTAATCTGCCAACCGGATCTCACCGCTACTATAATAAATGTATTAACCCCTAAAGCTAAGTCTAACCCTAACACTAACACCCCCCTAAATTAAATATAATTTTAATCTAACAAAATAAATTAACTCTTATAAAATAAATTATTCCTATTTAAAGCTAAATACTTACCTGTAAAATAAATCCTAATATAGCTACAATATAAATTATAATTATATTGTAGCTATTTTAGGATTTATATTTATTTTACAAGCAACTTTGTAATTATTTTAACCAGGTACAATAGCTATTAAATAGTTAATAACTATGTAATAGTTACCTAGTTAAAATAATTACAAAATTACCTGTAAAATAAATCCTAACCTAAGTTACAATTAAACCTAACACTACACTATCAATAAATTAATTAAATACAATACCTACAAATAAATACAATGAAATAAACTAACTAAAGTACAAAAAATAAAAAAGAACTAAGTTACAAAAAATAAAAAAATATTTACAAACATTAGAAAAATATTACAACAATGTTAAACTAATTACACCTACTCTAAGCCCCCTAATAAAATAAGAAAGACCCCCAAAATAAAAAATGCCCTACCCTATTCTAAAATTAAAATAGAAAAGCTCTTTTACCTTACCAGCCCTGAAAAGGGCCCTTTGCGGGGCATGCCCCAAAGAATTCAGCTCTTTTGCCTGTAAAAAAAACAACAATACCCCCCCCAACATTACAACCCACCACCCACATACCCCTAATCTAACCCAAACCCCATTAAATAAACCTAACACTAAGCCCCTGAAGATCTTCCTACCTTATCTTCACCACACCGGGTTCACCGATCGATCCAGAAGAGCTCCTCCGATGTCTTGATCCAAGCCCAAGCGGGGGCTGAAGATGTCCATGATCCGACTGAAGTCTTCATCCAAGCGGGAGCTGAAGAGGTCCATGATCCGACTGAAGTCTTCTATCAAGCAGCATCTTCAATCTTCTTTCTTCCGGATCCATGTTCATCCCGCCGACGCGGACATCAACATCCATCTTCACTGACAACTTCCCGACGAATGACGGTTCCTTTAAGGGACGTCATCCAAGATGGCGTCCCTCGAATTCCGATTGGCTGATAGGATTCTATCAGCCAATCGGAATTAAGGTAGGAAAATTCTGATTGGCTGATGGAATCAGCCAATCAGATTCAAGTTCAATCCGATTGGCTGATCCAATCAGCCAATCAGATTGAGCTTGCATTCTATTGGCTGTCGGATCAGCCAATAGAATGCGAGCTCAATCTGATTGGCTGATCCATCAGCCAATCGGATTGAACTTGAATCTGATTGGCTGATTCCATCAGCCAATCAGAATTTTCCTACCTTAATTCCGATTGGCTGATAGAATCCTATCAGCCAATCGGAATTCGACGGACGCCATCTTGGATGACGTCATTTAAAGGAACCGTCATTCGGCGAGTAGGCGTCGGTAGAAGAGGATGGATCCGCGTCGGCTGGAAGATGGCTCCGGAAGAAAGAAGATTGAAGATGCCGCTTCATAGAAGACTTCATCCCGATGATGGACTTCTTCAGCGCCCGCTTGGATCAAGACTTCAGCCCGATGATGGATTCTTCAGCCGCCGCTTGGATCAAGACTTCAGCCGGGATGGACGTCACTCTTCAGCCCCCGCTTGGGCTTGGATGAAGACTTCGGACTCTTCTGGACAGATCGGTGAACCCGTGTGGTGAAGACAAGGTAGGGAGATCTTCAGGGGCTTAGTGTTAGGTTTATTTAAGGGGGTTTGGGTTAGATTAGGGGTATGTGGGTGGTGGGTTGTAATGTTGGGGGGGGTATTGTATGTTTTTTTTTACAGGCAAAAGAGCTGAATTCTTTGGGGCATGCCCCGCAAAGGGCCCTTTTCAGGGCTGGTAAGGTAAAAGAGCTTTGAACTTTTTTAATTTAGAATAGGGTAGGGCATTTTTTTATTTTGGGGTCTTTGTTATTTTATTAGGGGGCTTAGAGTAGGTGTAATTAGTTTAAAATTGTTGTAATATTTTTCTAATGTTTGTAAATATTTTTTTATTTTTTGTAACTTAGTTCTTTTTTATTTTTTGTACTTTAGTTAGTTTATTTATTGTATTTATTTGTAGGTATTGTATTTAATTAATTTATTGATAGTGTAGTGTTAGGTTTAATTGTAGATAATTGTAGGTATTTATTTAATTAATTTATTGATAGTGTAGTGTTAGGTTTAATTGTAGATAATTGTAGGTATTTATTTAATTATTTATTGATAGTGTAGTGTTAGGTTTAATTGTAACTTAGGTTAGGATTTATTTTACAGGTATCTTTGTATTTATTTTAACCAGGTACAATAGCTATTAAATAGTTATTAACTATTTAATAGCTATTGTACCTGGTTAAATAATTACAAAGTTGCCTGTAAAATAAATATTAATCCTAAAATAGCTACAATATAATTATAATTTATATTGTAGCTATATTAGGGTTTATTTTACAGGTAAGTATTTAGCTTTAAATAGGAATAATTTATTTAATAATAGTTAATTTATTTCGTTAGATTTAAATTATATTTAAGTTAGGGGGGTGTTAGGTTAGGTTAGACTTAGCTTTAGGGGTTAATACATTTATTATAGTAGCGGTGTGGTCCGGTCGGCAGATTAGGGGTTAATTATTGTAGGTAGGTGGAGGCGACATTGGGGGCGGCAGATTAGGGGTTAATAAATATAATATAGGGGTCGGCTGTGTTAGGGGCAGCAGATTAGGGGTACATAGGTATAATGTAGGTTGCGGCGGTGTATGGAGCGGCAGATTAGGGGTTAAAAAAAATGCAGGTGTCAGCGATAGCGAGGCGGCAGATTAGGGGTTAATAAATATTATAGGGTCGCGATGTTAGGGGCAGCAGATTAGGGGTACATAGGGATAACGTAGGTGGCGGCGGTGTACGGAGGCAGATTAGGGGTTAAAAAAATTTAATAGAGTGGCGGCGATGTGGGGGGCCTCGGTTTAGGGGTACATAGGTAGTTTATGGGTGTTAGTGTACTTTAGAGCACAGTAGTTAAGAGCTTTATAAACCGGCGTTAGCCCAGAAAGCTCTTAACTACTGACTTTTTTCTGCGGCTGGAGTTTTGTCGTTAGATTTCTAACGCTCACTTCAGCCAAGACTCTAAATACCGGCGTTAGAAAGATCCCATTGAAAAGATAGGATACGCAAATGGCGTAGGGGGATCTGCGGTATGGAAAAGTTGCGGCTGCAAAGTGAGCGTTAGACCCTTTCCTGACTGACTCCAAATACCAGCGGGCGGTAAAAACCAGCGTTAGGAGCCTCTAACGCTGGTTTTGACGGCTACCGCCCAACTCTAAATCTAGGCCTAAGAAAGGTAATTTCAGCAAAGAATTTTCAAACTGATTACAACATGGTTTATAAATATATGGATCTATAATGAGACTTCAGTTTGTGTCTCTTCCTAATTATTATTTTATCCCATGACTACTCAAGCATTCCTCATTCACATTTCTTTTTCACTTCAACTAGCGTCCAATCAATTTAAAACTGAACCTCTTACTAATTTCCTGTTTTTGCAGAAACTGTTCACAGGATGCTTGAGGTTGATTCTTTATGCAGTTATATGAAGTTAAAGTTTTGATATCTTACCATATTTTCTAGTTCAAGATTAGCTAATATGGAGGGAAGCTTAAAAAAAAGATTTCATTTGTTTGTACCAATATTATAGATTAAGACAAAAGGACACCCGTAAATTCCTGTTAGTCTACCTAGATTTACTCTTCAACAAAGGATACCAAGAGAATGAAGCAAGTCAGATAATAGAAATACATTGGAAAGTTGTTTAACCCCTTTTCTGCAAATGATGACACTTGGTCATCATCCACACAATACCTTTACACATGCTGGAGTTAATAAAGCACTTACCCAACACTTACCCCTATTTACAAGGTGGATAAGTGGCTCAGCAACCAAGGGAAGAACTGGGGATGCCAGTGATTTCACTACATTTCAGCTACCTTAAGCCCCAGAAGCTCCCAAGACCCACAGTATGAAAGCACATTAAAAAACAAATACAACAATTAGTACCACTGGAGACCCGAAAATCACCAGAGCACTACTAAGAGGCGCCTAAGGCAAATGTGGCACAATATAGATTCTGAATAATAATACACTTTAAATAGATAATACCATAGAGATGATACCTGCAATGTGAGGTATAAATAACAACAATATTTGATAAACAATGGAGATCCTGAAAAAACTATATGAGGGTGATATAAATTGTATTAGTCCAATCAATATGGTTAACTTATCCAGTCCAGCAGAGTCCAAAGATATGGCCCAAAAAGTATGTGCAGTGGGCAATATTCCAGATAGAGGTAGGCCGCTCCTCCTGAGTGTTATGCCAGGAACACAGATGGATAATCTAGAACAAATTGGATAGAGGGCGCCACATGGTGCAGATCATATGAGATAAAAATAACACAGCAATATGATTATAAGAGTCCTACTCACAAGTTGTAGCGCACATAAAAGTGCAGAAGACGCAGTCCGGAACTACACATCGTCCGGTCGACCACAATGGATGGAATTACACAGATGGTGATCCTCGTCTCGCTAGGGAAATCCAAGGAGGTAGAATGAATATGGAACTATGCACCAAAGTTCCAGCCAAGTGCTCGGGGGAGCCAGAATGAGTTCACCAGGCCCAGGCCCAAGGAGAAAGAAAGTGTGACCGGCAGCAAATGGAGATTTTAAAATATATAAAAAGTTTAATAACAATAATAAAAACAACAGCAACGCGTTTCTCAGTGTTACACACTGTTTCATCAGGCTATACAAACATTCTCTAAGCTGCCATATTTAAACTAGTTGGTAACCAATCAATGATCAGAAAAATTTAACACCCCTAATGGAGCATACCAATATGCAAATAGGGATCAATGGTGCAAAAGTTAGTTAAATGTACAGAAAAAACTACATTAATATTGGTTATACAAAACATATCTCATCAAGAAACAATATACTATAACATACATATATTCGAAGAGTATTACATAATTTTATTTAGCTGTATGGAGATAATGTGTGAGTACACTGCGCCCTAAAGCAGAGAAAAAATTGGTATAGGTCTCAACTGGACGATAAACACATTCTGTTACACACTGTTTTGATTTAAATTATACACTATTTATTTGATTTTCAAAAACTAAGCCGTTGCATATATCGGCAAAAATAACAATCAGAAATATGAAGTGGAGCTAAGGTATTAGGTGTGGGGCACGATGGGCCAATAGCGTGTGGCTAATACAATAACAATGAGACGTGAGCAGTGATGTCAGAGAGGGTTTGACGTGAGCAGTGATGTCAGAGAGACAATCTATATTATAGATTAAGACACAAGAACACCCGTAAATTCCTGTTAGTCTACCTAGATTTACTCTTCAACAAATGATACCAAGAGAATGAAGCAAGTCAGATAATAGAAATACATTGGAAAGTTGTTTAACCCCTTTTCTGCAAATTATGACACTTGGTCATCATCCACACAATACCTTTACACATGCTGGAGTTAATAAAGCACTTACCCAACACTTACCCCTATTTACAAGGTGGATAAGTGGCTCATCAACCAAGGGAAGAACTGGGGATGCCAGTGATTTCACTACATTTCAGCTACCTTAAGCCCCAGAAGCTCCCAAGACCCACAGTATGAAAGCACATTAAAAAACAAATACATTTACACTTATAATAGGCCATCAAAAAGGCCTAGAGACCCCATAACCCTGTATAAGTTTTAATCACTGTATTAATAGTGATCAGCTCGCATAAAAAATGTGTATTCAGTTGGGTAGAGGCTCATGGGAGCCCATGTTTGTAAATTTATATAACTATACCCAAAGGCCCTTATTTATATGAGGATAACCCATTAGTCTTTTGACTTTAGCATTTAGTGTAGCTCCCCCATCCTTTCCCTCTCCCTTTATTTTTGTTTTTCTGGCAGTGAAGGGACCCATCCCACTTCCTCCCCCTCTCTTCCTTCCTCCCCCTCTTCTACTGGACCACTCATCTGCCTCCTGTTTTCCCTCCCACACCTCCACCACAGATGATCGTTACAGATGGTGACACACACAGTGTCACCATCTGTAACGATCTGGCATCTGTCTTCATATGGAACCAAGCACTATGCCTGGATGCCTGGAGCTCAAGAACTCCAGCTCTCAGATGTAACTTTACAGCCAAAACTGCTGGTGCTTCATGCAGCTCGGACATATAAATACATCATGTGATACAATAGGCAGAAGTACCCCAGGACGTATATATACGTTTATTTGGGTTAAGGGGTTAAATATCATCACTATTGTATCAGATCATTCAATCATTGGATATCTGTCCCCCATATAGGGCTAGATTACAAGTGGCGAGCTTACTATTACATTTGCTCTCCTCTCTAGCTGTGCCAAAAGTAAATGTTTAACACGGGCAGGATAGCACTCGTATTACAAGTTTAAATTAAAAAGATAGCGGGCAAGCAAAACCTGATGCATGCTAACTTCAGGACTATAGATATTGTGATCGTGTTAACTTCTTCTCCCCATAGGCTTAAATGGAGTGTGCTGTTAAACAAACCCTAACACTTATCGATCGCTAACCCGACACCGCGTAAGACCTGCAGTGCTATACCCAAAGTAATATGTATATGTTCTCTTTATTTATATATATATATTCTCTATATATCTGATGATTTTTTGAATATATACTATACTTTATATCAATATAATGTATACATATATATATATATATATATATATATATCTAGTTAAGAAATGCAAAGAACATTTTCTTCTAAGAGAAGAACATTGGAATATAAACTATTTACAGTAAAACACAGTAAAACATATTTTAAAATATTAAAATTGATTAAAAATTATTCCAAAGTGTGTGTATATGCATATATATATACTATATATATATATATATATAATATATATATATATATATATATAAATATATATGTTTGTTGAAATAATGTATCACACTACATTCCAAAGTAATGTGAGCCAAAAAAGTGAAGGGGAGATGGGGTAAGAACCCTCCAAAAAAATAGGCCTCTCCACTTGTGCAAGGAGAGTTAATAATTTAATTGTCACTATCAAAGACAAAGAAAGTAACTCCTAGTCCAGCACAATGGGTATCTCACAAAATTAAACTGAAAGATAAAGATCAAACCCTCAAGAATATGAAAGCAGACACATAGAGAGAAAAAAAACATTAAGGATATATGTTTATCATAAATCAAATCATGAAAGTTATATACATGTATTATATGGTAAATACCACTAAGTGCCTCTACTCTCTGCAAGCAATACCGAAGGAATGACAAGGTAATACAAGGGTTTTGAGGAAAGCACAAGTACAACACATACAGCGTACACATGAAAGTTGTAAACGCTGCTTTGAGCAAAAGCCTAGGTGCATAGAAAATCTACTGCTATCAAGCTTACACAATGGCCTTATCCTTGTTATTCACTATTAAAGAACACTATTAAGAGCACTTTGATTGTTGGAATTGCTGTCCTGTTCAGCTCCCTTATATTTTTTCTACAATCAAGTGAACTTGTTTTGCTTTTCAGTATATCACGTGCAATAGATATTTTTTGAGACCTTATGAAGATGTAATCTTTGGCTGATAATTATAGCCAATGAACTTTTACGTTACACCCCTATCATAGAGGCCCACATAGCAAACACTAAAAGAAAATTTTAACCCCTAATCTGCCGAACCGACATCACCGCCACTATAATAAAATATATTAAACCTTAAACCGCCACACACCCGCCTCGCAAACACTAGTTTAAATATATTAACCCCTAATCCTGCCGTCCCTAACATCGCCGCCTCCTACCTACCTACATTTATTAACCCTAACTCTGTGCCGCCCCCAACGTGGCCGCCACTATATTAAAGTTATTAACCCCTAAATCTAAGTCTATCGCTAACCCTAACACCACTAACCCTAAATATAATTAAAAGAAATCTAACTAAAAATTCCTATCATTAACTAAATTATTCCTATTTAAAACTAAATAACTTACCTGGTAAAATAAACCCTAACTAGTCTACAATATAACTAATAGTTACATTGTAGCTATCTTAGGGTTATATTTTATTTTATAGGCAAGTTTGTATTTTATTTTAACTAGGTAGAATAGTTATTAAATAGTTATTAACTATTTAATAACTACCTAGCTAAAATAAATAAAAAAGTACCTGTAAAAATTAAAACCTAACCTAATTACAATTACACCTAACACTACACTATAATTAAATAAATTAACTAAATTAAATACAATTAAATACAAGTACAACCCCCCCCCCCCACTAAATTACAAGAAAATAATAAACAAATTAACAGATATTTAAACTAATTACACCTAATCTAATAGCCCTATTAAAATAAAAAAAGCCCCCTTAAAAAAATATAAAAGGGCCTTTTGCGGGGCATTGCTGCCAAAGTAATCAGCTCTTTTACCTGTAAAAAAAAATACAAACAACCCCCCAACAGTAAAACCCACCACCCACACAACCACTACCCCCTAAATAAAACCCTAACAAAAAAAAGCTAAGCTCCCCATTGCCCTGAAAAAGGCATTGCCCTTAAAAGGGCAGTTAGCTCTTTTGCCACCCAAACTCCCTAACCTAAAAAAGTAAAACCACCCAATACACCCTTAAAAAAAACTAACACTAACCCCCTGAAGATCGACTTACCGGGAGACGTCTCATCCAAGCCGGGCAAAGTGGTCGCCAGACGGGCAGAAGTCTTCATCCAAGCCAGCAGGCAGAAGTGGTCCTCCAGATGGGCAGAAGTCTTCATCCAGACAGCATCTTACTATCTTCATTCATCCGGCGCGGAGTGGGTCCATCGTCAAGACATCCGATGCGGAGTATCCTCTTCATCCAACGACTAAAACAGAATGAAGGTACCTTTAAGTGACATCATCCAAGATGGCGTCCCTTAGATTCCAATTGGCTGATAGAATTCTATCAGCCAATCGGAATTAAGGTAGAAAAATTCCTATGGCTGATGCAATCAGCCAATAGGATTGAGCTCCAATGACCAATAGAATGCAAGCTCAATTCCTATTGGCTGATTGGATCAGCAATAGGATTGAACTTCAATCCTATTGGCTGATTGCATCAGCCAATAGGATTTTTTCTACCTTAATCCG
Organism: Bombina bombina; assembly: GCF_027579735.1. Taxonomy (NCBI): domain Eukaryota; kingdom Metazoa; phylum Chordata; class Amphibia; order Anura; family Bombinatoridae; genus Bombina; species Bombina bombina. The sequence goes on along the minus strand of NC_069501.1, from coordinate 717,989,559 downwards.
ATTGGCTGATAGAATTCTATCAGCCAATCGGAATCTAAGGGACGCCATCTGGATGACGTCACTTAAAGGTACCTTCATCTGTGTTAGTTTGTCGCCAGAAGAGGATGCTCCGCGTCAGATGTCTTGAAGATTGGACCCGATCCACGCCAGATGGATGAATATAGAAGATGCCATCTGATGAAGACTTCTGCCCATCTGGAGGACCACCTTCTTCCCGGCTTGGATGAAGACTTCTGCCCGTCTGGAGGGACCACTTCGCCCGGCTTGGATGAAGACTTCTGCCCGTCAGGAGGACCACTTCGCCCGGCTTGGATGAAGACGTCTCCCGGTAAGTTAACCTTCAGGGAGTTAGTGTTAGGTTTTTTTAAGGGTGTATTGGGTGGGTTTTATTTTTTAGATTAGGGTTTAGGTGGGCAAAAGAGCTAACTGCCTTTTAGGGGCAATGCCCATCCAAATGTCCTTTTCAGGGGCAATGGGGAGCTTAAGTTTTTTAGTTAGGTTTTTATTTGGGGGGGTTTGGTTGTGTGGGTGGTAGGGTTTTACTGTTGGGGGGGTTGTTTGTATTTTTTTTACAGGTAAAAGAGCTGAATACTTTGGGGCAATGCCCCGCAAAAGGCCCTTTTAAGGGCTATTGGTAGTTTAGTTTAGGCTACGTTTTTTTTTTTTCAATTTTGGGGGGACTTTTTTTTTTATTTAATAGGGCTATTAGATTAGGTGTAATTAGTTTAAATTTCTGTAATTTGTTTATTATTTTCTGTAATTTAGTGGGTTTTTTGTTGTACTTTAGCTAATTTAATTTAGCTAATTGTATGTAATTTATTTAATTGTATTAATTTAGTTAATTTATTTAATTATAGTGTAGTGTTAGGTTGTAATTGTAACTTAGGTTAGGTTTTATTTACATGTACTTTTGTATTTATTTTAGCTAGGTAGTTATTAAATAGCTAATAACTATTTAATAACTATTCTTACCTAGTTAAAATAAATTCAAACTTGCCTGTAAAATAAAAATAAACCCTAAGCTAGATACAATGTAACTATTAGTTATATTGTAGCTAGCTTAGGGTTATTTTATAGGTAAGTATTAAGTTTTAAGTAGGAATTATTTAGGTAATGATAGGAATATTTATTTAGATGTAATGTAATTATATTGTTAGAGGGTGTTAGGTTTAGGGTTAGACTTAGGTTTAGGGGTTAATAACTTTAATATAGTGCAGCGAACGGGGGCGGCAGATTAGGGTTAATAAATGGTAGGTAGGTTGTGGCGATGTTAGGGACGGCAGATTAGGGGTTAATAATATTTAACTTATGTTTGCAATGCGGGAATGCGGCGGTTAAGCGGTTAATATGTTTATTATAGTGGTGGCAACGTTGGGGCGGCAGATTTGGGGTTAATAAGTGTAGAAAGCAAAGAATTGCCCAAGCACCAAGGTATAACAAAACTTGTTTGCAGGTGTGCCAACTATTGGACCTGCACCAAGGTCCCAAGAAGTCAGTCCAAAAATAATGATATAGCTGCACCACCAACTGTATTAAAACATCATTATTTCATTGTGCCACTTAAAACAGACAACGTTTCGGACCCATGTCCTTATCATGTCTAACATACTACTCTAAAAACAAACCTTATAAAGGCTGCGGCTCCACCCACCACACCTGTTCTCACCTGTGTTTCAATTAATACAAACTTTTTTGTTTTGCTTAATGCCATCTAGTGGTCATTATTTACATCTCTAATTACATTTATCACAATTTTTTGAACAAAAGACATAAAGAGAACTAAAAAAAAACTTTTTTCATCATTGTTAATCATACATCAAGTTAATCTACTCAGTACACAAATAATTGAATATACACTTATTGTCATTAGTTATTGTATTGCAATGTACTATTTTCAAAAAATAACATACAAAACATAAAAAAAGGGGATTTTTTTCTTTTCTTAACTCTTTTTCAACATTGCTAATTCAAATATCTTTTGAAGAAAAGGCCAATTTTAATTGTTTCCCTTCCAATTAGATCTTATTAAATGGGTCATCTTGAAAAAAGAATAATTTTTGGACTCTTAAGCAATTACCAAGACGTACTTCCAACAAAGGATAAAAAAACAAAAAGGTCAACCCATAAAAAAAATTATTTTTTTTATAAAATTTATGCCAGTTCTTAAATCTTTTTACAAAGTCGCATTAAATTTAAAAAAAAAAAAAAAGTATTAGCTAAATGAATTTAAATTCTAATATATCAAAAAAAGACTTTCAACAAAAGATATCAAAATAAATGAGTAAAAGTAACTATCCGTATCCCTGAAGTTTTAAACCCAAATTTTTTTTTTAGAAAAACCTGCCAGTTTAAACTGCTAACAAGTACCTAATCATCCATATTACTGACATACACTCCAATCCATTTCCCTATTCATTCCATTGGGTATCATAGTCCCCAGTTCATGAATCCAGTATAATGCTCTATACTTTAACCCCTTAATGACCACAGCACTTTTCCATTTTCTGTTCGTTTGGGGACCAAGGCTATTTTTACATTTTTGCGGTGTTTGGGTTTAGCTGTAATTTTCCTCTTACTCTTTTACTGTACCCACACATATATATACCGTTTTTCTCTAGCCCATTAAATGGACTTTATAAAGATACCATTATTTTTCATCATATCTTATAATTTACTATAAAAAATTATAAAATATGAGGAAAAAATTGAAAAAACACACTTTTTTCTAACTTTGACCCCCAAAATCTGTTACACATCTACAACCACCCAAAAAATACCCCATGCTAAATAGTTTCTAAAATTTTGTCCTGATTTAGAAATACCAATGTTTACATGTTTGCTTTTTTTGCAAGTTATAGGGACATATATACAAGTAGCACTTTGCTATTTCCAAACCACTTTTTTTTTAATTAGCGCTAGTTACATTGGAACACTGATATCTGTCAGAATCCCTGAATATCCATTGACATGTATATATTTTTTTTTAGAAGACATCCCAAAGTATTGATCTAGGCCAATTTTGGTAATTTTTCATGCCACCATTTCACCGCCAAATGCGATCAAATTAAAAAAAAAGTTCACTTTTTCACATTTTTTTTACAAACTTTAGGTTTCTCACTGAACATATTTACAAACAGCTTGTGCAATTATGGCATAAATGGTTGTAATTTTTCTCTGGGGATCCCCTTTGGTTCAGAAATAGCAGACATATATGGCTTTGGAGTTGCTTTTTAGTAATTAGAAGGCCGCAAAATGCCATTGCGCACCACACGTGTATTATGCCCAGCAGTGAAGGGGTTAATTAGGGAGCATGTAGGGAGCTTTTTGGGGTAATTTTAGCTTTAGTGTAATGTAGTAGACAACCCAAAGTATTGATCTAGGCCCATTTTGTATATTTCATACCACGATTTCAACCGCCATATGCGATAAAATTAAAAAAAACGTTAAATTTTTCCAAATTTTAGGTTTCTCACTGAAATCATTAACAAACAGCTTGTGTAATTATGGCATAAATGGTTGTAAATGCTTCTCTGGGATCCCCTTTGTTCAGAAATAGCAGACATATATGGGCTTTGGCGTTGCTTTTTGGTATTTAGAAGGCTGCTAAATGCCGCTGCGCATCACACGTGTATTATGGCTAGCAGTGAAATGGGGTTAATTAGGTAGCTTGCAGGGTTAATTTTAGCTTTAGTGTAGAGATCAGCCTCCCACCCTGACACATCACCCCCTCCAGATCCCACCCAAAACAGCTCTCTTACCTCCCCCAACCCACAATTGTCTCCCCACCATCTTAAGTACTGGCAGAAAGTCTGCCAGTACTAAAATAAAAGGCATCCTTTTTTTCTTTTTTTTCCCCCCTTTGCATATTTACATATGCTGCTGTGTAGGATCCCCCTTAGCCCCCAAACCTCCCTGCCCCCCCCCCAAACAGCTCTCTAACCTCCCCCTCTACCCTCTTGGCAGCCATCTTGGGTACTGGCAGCTGTCTGCCAGTACCCAGTTTACACTATATAGTCTCTTTTTTTATTTTTTTATTTTTTTCTGTAGTGTAGCTGTAGTGTAGCCCAAGACCAACCCCCACCCCCTCCCAGATCCCTTAGATTACTTTTTTGGGGCATTTCTTCCCCCCTTCCTCCCACTTATACTTGATAATTTTTCTGTAGTGTAGCGGTTCCCACCCGCTCCCTCCCCGTGCACGCGCCCGCGCCGCCGCCCCCCGTGCACTGTGCATTGTGTGCGCGCCCGACTGTCCCGCCCCGATCCCCGCCCCCATCTGTGTCTTAGAACCCATCGATGGCCGCCCACCCGCCTCCCACTGCAGCTCCCACCCACCAACGAATGCGGCCATCGATGTCCGGTGTAGAGAGGGCCACAGAGTGGCTCTCTCTGCACCGGAGGGGTACAAATTGTTATTGCAGGATGCCTCAATAGCGAGGCATCCTGCAATAACCGGAAAGCAGCTGGAAGCGATCAGGATCGCTTCCAGCTGCTTTCCAAACCGAGGACGTACGCCATACGTCCTCAGACGTTAACTGTATTTTTTCTGAGGACGTATGGAGTACGTCCTCGGTCATTAAGGGGTTAACAACCTAACCCTATTACCACCCCTCCTAGGAAGACTTATATGTTCTAACACCTGGAATCTAAGCTGATTAATCTGGTGTCCAGCAGTTATAAAATGGTGGGATACAGGAGCATCCAATTTTCCGGTCCTGATATTACTTTTGTGTTGGTTGATACGCTCCCGTACCCTCTTGGTGGTCTCACCCACATACCCTAAACCACATGGGCACTTAATTAGATACACCACGAAGTTAGAATTAAAAGTATAGTAATCCTTAAGTTTATATTTCTTACCCAACGAGGGATGGGTAAAAATGGGGCCTTTAATGATACTATTTTGACAATTAAGGCATGGAAAACATCCCAAGTGTTTATGTCCAATGTGTCCCTGGGTAATTCTACCCGTTGGGCCCACATCAGCTTTAACCAATGTATCTTTAAGGTTCTTGCCCCTTTTAAAGGCAGCCATGGGGGGACTAGATAATTCTTCAACATTTGGATTAGAAATTTGTAAAATATGCCAATGTTTTTTTAGTACTTTTTGTATTTGGTTACTCCAAGGAGAATATTCATTAACAAAGATCATTCTTTTATCCTTCTTATTTCTCATTTTGTCCTTAAGTAATTCCGTCCTAGGGATCTGCAGTAAATCTTTAATCCCCTGTTCAATTAAGTTACTTGGGTATCCCCTCTGTTTAAAGTGTTGACCCATTTCCAATAATCTTTCTTTTACCAAATTTTCATCTGAGACTATTCGTCTTACTCGCATAAATTGGCTTTTGGGTAAACTCTTTACAGAGCAGGAGAATGCGCACTCTTATAGTGCAGTAGATTATTATAATCTGTCTGTTTTTAAAAAGATCTACAGCTAACAGCCCATCTTGTTTGTACACTGAGGTATCCAGGAAATCAATCCTTTCCTCACTTATGGTGAGTTTGAACTTTTTATGCTGTGTAGCACTGTTGAGATCATAACAAACTATTCCAGGGTTCCAATGTCCCCCAACCAAATGCCAAAAATATCATCTATATAGCGCCACCAGGTTGGGCCATATAGATGAAACAATTGATGGTTATAACAAAATACTCTTCAAATGTGTTCATATAAATATTTGCATAGGTTGGGGCGATTTTTTTTATCCTTTGTTGGAGGACGTTCTTGGTAATTGCTTTAAGAGTTCCAAAAATTATTCTTTTTTCAAGATGACCATTTAATAAGATCTAATTGGAGGGAAACAATTAAAATTGGCTTTTCTTCAAAAGATATTTGAATTAGCAATGTTGAAAAAGAGTTAAGAAAAGAAAAATGTTTATGTTTTGTATGTTATTTTTTGAAAATAGTACATTGCAATACAATAACTAATGACAAAAAGTGTATATTCAATTATTGTGTGTACTGAGTAGATTAACTTGATGTATGATTAACAAAGATTAAAAAAGTTTTTTGTTCTCTTTATGTCCTTTGTTGAAAAATTGTGATAAATGTAATTAGAGATGTAAATAATGACCACTAGATGGCATTAAGCAAAACAAAAAAGTTTGTATTAATTGAACACAGGTGAGAACAGGTGTGGTGGGTGGAGCCGCAGCCTTTATAAGGTTTGTTTTTAGAGTTGTATGTTAGACATGAATAAGGACATGGGTCCGAAACGTTGTCTGTTTTAAGTGGCACAATAAAATCATGATGTTTTAATACAGTTGGTGGTGCAGCTATATCATTATTTTTGGGTTAATAAGTGTAGGTAGGTTGTAGTGACATTGGGGACGGCAGATTAGGGGTTAATAAATATAATGTAGGTGGCGATGTTGGGGGTAGCAGATTAGGGGTTCATAAGTATAATGTAGGTGGCGGCGGTGTCCGGAGCGGCAGATTAGGGGTTAATAATATAATGTAGGTGTTGGCGATGTCAGGGGGCAGCAGATTAGGTGTTAATAAGTGTAAGATTAGGGGTGTTTAGACTCGGGGTTCATGTTAGGGTGTTAGGTGTAGACATAAATTTTATTTCCCCATAGAAATCAATGGGGCTGCCTTAGTGAGTTTTACGCTGCTTTTTTACAGGTGTTTGACTTTTTTTCAGCCGGCTCTCCCCGTTGATTCCTATGGGGAAATCGTGCACGAGCATGTTACACCAGCTCACTGCTGACTTAAGCAGCGCTGGTATTGGAGTGCGGTAATGAGCAAAATTTTGCTCAACGCTCACTTCTTGTCTTTTAACGACGGGTTTTCTGAAAATTTGTAATACCAGCGCTGCAGGTAAGTGAGCGGTGAGAGAAAACTGCTCGTTAGCACCGCACAGCCTCTAATGCAAAACCCGTGATCTGGGCCATTATTTGGTGTTTTACTTTGTCAATTTAATGTATTTTTAAAAATATACACTCATTTAAAATCTGATGACTGCAACACATTCCCAAAAAATTGGGACAGGGGCAATTTAGGGCTATTAGCGATGTAACAAGTTGAAATAAGAAGGTGATGTGATGAGTCTGTAATGGATATCCTGAAATGGGCTCGGGAATACTTTAGTAAACCTTTAACAGTCCTACATTATTCGCCGCTGCATCCACAGATGCAAGTTAAGGCTTTACTATGCAAAGCAGAAGCCATACATCAACACTGTCCAGAAGCGCCGCTGACTTCTCTGGTCTCTCTCTCTCATCTGAGATGGACAGTATTACAGTGGAATCGTGTTTTGTGGTCCGACAAGTCAACATTTCAAATAGTTTTTGGGAAAAACAACAGTCGTGAAAAGTACTGTGTTGTTCAGCTGTCATTTCAGTACATCAAACAGCTAAACAACACAAGTACCATACAAGCTGTTATCAGCATCAGGTCCAAAAGCCAGCGTCTGTCATGGTATGTTTGTCAGTGCCCATGGCAAGGGTAACTTGGACATCTGTGAGGGCACAACAATGCAGAAAGATATGTATACATTTTGGAGCAACATATGCTGCCATCCAGATGTCGTCTTTTCCAGGGACGTCCCTGTATTTTCCAGCAGGATAGCGATAAACCACATTCTGCCTGGATTACAAGATCATGGTTGCGTAAGCAGAGAATGTGAGTGCTAGCATGGCCTGTCTGCAGTCCTAAAGTGTCTTTGATTGAGAATGTGTGGCGCATTATGAAGCATAAAATAAGGCAACAAAGGCCCCGTACAGTTGCGCAGCTGAAGCCATGCATAATGGATGATTGGTTCTGCTTGCTAAACCTAACCAACTAGTATCTTCAGTGCAAAAATGCTTAATAAGTGTTATTAAAAGAAAAAGTGATGTTACACAGTGGTAAACAGTCGACTGTCCCAACTTTTTTGGAAATCATCATATTTGAATTGAGTGTATATTTTGAAAAATACATTAAATTCACAAAGTAAAACATCAAATAATGTGTTAATAATGTGTTTTCAATATAGTACATGGTGAATTACATTTTCAAATGACTTTTTTTTTCTTTGCATTTTCCATACTTTCCCAACTTAGAGCTCACTTCCATTGAGTCGTTAAAAATGGAGCCGTAAGCTACCAAAGCGGCCGACAGCTAAAATTAATTTACGGCTCCATTTTTGTACCAGGTTTTCCATTGACAAGATTAGCGTGTTGCGAGCAGTTGCTCTTTTCGGCCATATGTAAGTTTGCGCTTCCAACAGATGTCGCATTTGACGAAAAGCGCACCATAACAAGTGCATTGCCATGGTAACCCGACCTCTGTCTATAAGAATAACGGTTTGCGACTGCGTTATTTACCTGTGTTCGCCTCTAGAGAGAAAGACACAGGAGCTAGTTGCTTTGGTAGGAGTTTGGTGATTTTGAGAGTTGTTTGAGAGTTAGTGGAGAGTTTGATATTTTATTTTCATATATTCTTATTGTAGGCCTCATATAATATTAGGAACACACACACACATCCATACATTAGTTAATTAACACACATTAGTTTATATACACAAACACACACACACACACAAAACACACACACACTTTTATTTGATACAAACACATTCACATCTTTTTTTATTTCATTAAGCCCCCATATCCCCATCTTCCTTTATTACTCCTTTTATTAACCCCTTATCCCACTTCCCATCTCCCCTTTAACTACCCTTCCCCACTATATAACTTTATTTAACTTTTTTTTATTTATACATTTTGCCATCTTTTTTTTTTTTTACATCCCTTTTTTTTTCATTTGACTATATAGCCCATCCCTTTCTTCATTTGCATCCCTTATTATTTTTCTTTAGTTTTGTTATAATCCTTTTTAAAAAAAAATATTTAGCCCATCCCTTTTTTCATTTACATCCCTTTGTTTATTTTCACCCCCACATTTTTTTTTTATTTGCAGGGATATAGAATAAAGATAGTTAGGGTCTAGATAGGTTAGGTAGTTAGTTTTGGGGATATTTAATTTAGGGTTTAGTTAGGTGAATTAGTGTAGGTAGGTAAGCTAGGGACTTTAGTGTTAGGTTAGAGTTAGGGAGGAAGGAGAAAGGGGTGGTGTTGGTGTATGTATCAAAAAGACACTGGAAGCTTTTAAAGAAAACTGCATTAGGCTTTACTTGTACAGATGCATCAGCAATATTTGGAACATACCAAAGGACTTGTAAAACAATAGTCAGCACACACAGAGGAGGAAAAACACAATATAGATTAAAGAACAACTTCCTTCCTGTATAAAAGAATTAACAAGATCACAGATATAAACAATCAGCAATCTAAACTGAACAGCGCCATCTACAGCATTAATGTTGTTCATACATATGGTATAGTACATGCTGTTGTATTTCCCAACACCCCTTCTCAACGACATGTACATAATTACACTACATTCAGTTTCTTTTGAAGAAAACAATGCCATTCCTTTGGCAATGGCTTTGTGAGTGCGTCTGCAGTCATCCCTTCCGATGGGCAGTATTGAATGTCAATAATACCTTGTTCTTGCATGTCCCTGAGTAAGTGATATTTTACATCAATGTGCTTGGTTCGAGGATTCACTCATTCTGATTGTGTCAACTTTATACACCCTTGGTTGTCTTCAAGAATTGATATGGGTTTAGACACATCCAGTCCCATGTCTTGAAAAAGTTGACAAATCCAAATTGCTTCTTGACATGCATGTGCTGCTGCTATATATTCTGCTTCCGTTGAAGAGAGTGCAACAGTCGCTTGTTTCGACTGGACCAACTTATTGTTCCTTCTCCATACTGGAAGATGTAACCACTTGTAGATTTGCGGTCAGTGGTATCTCCGGCCCAATCAGCATCAACATATCCAATTAGTTTTGGGTTTGATGTTGCTGGCAGTCGCAGCTTCATCCGAATTGTTCCTTTTAGGTACTGTATCACCCTCTTTACTGCATTCCAGTCGCGTTGACATGGTGTCGCAACTTTTCTACAGAGTATACCTATTGCTGTGGCAATGTCTGGTCTTGTCACAGTGGCAATGTATAGCAATTTTCCAATTGCCCTGCGGTAATTATCATTATTGGGTAACAAGTTTTCTATTCCGTTGTTTTTCAGGTAATCTGGTTCCATAGGTGTTTTCACCTCTTTTGCATCTTGCATGTGAAATTGCTCTAATATTTCTGTAATTTTCTGACTTTGGTTAAGAAGATAGCTTCCATCCTCTTCCCTTTCTATTTGGATTCCTAAATAATGAGTGATGTTCCCTAGTTCTTTAATCTCAAAGTTCTGTTTTAATATATGAACTATTTGGTCACAGTCCCCTTCTTGTTCAAAACAAGTTATGATGTCATCAACATAAATTAGGATGTATATCCATTTGTTTTCTTGATGCCTGAATATAGACATGGATCTGCTTTGCTTCTTGAGAATCCTTGTTTCATGAGTACTTCATTCACTTTTTCATTCCACATTCTCGCAGCTTGCTTTAGTCCATAGATGCTCTTTTGAAGTTTGCATACAAGGTTCTGTTCCCTCTCAAATCCAGGTGGCTGTTCCATGTAAAGATCCTCCTTGATGTCTCCATATAGGAAAGCAGTTTTGACGTCCAGGTGCCTCACTTGCATTCCCTTTCCGGCTGCAATGCTATGGAGCGCTCTGATGGTGGAGTGTTTTACAACTGGGAGCAAAAGTTTCATCATAATCTTCTCCAAATTTCTGTGAGTATCCCTTTGCAACTAATCTTGCCTTGTATCTGTGGATATTTCCTTCTGCATCGTATTTTACTTTAAAAGTCCATTTGCTTCCTATAGCTTTGCGACCGGGGGGGAGCTTAGTGAGTGTCCAGGTTTTATTTTCCTGAAGTGATTTTATTTCTTCTTCGGCTGCTTTTCTCCATTGGTTTGGCTTCCCTTTTTGGCAATTTTTCTATATCTTCCCAGGATGTTGGTTTGAGTATTTCATGTGTCTTAGAGATGTATGACAGCTTGCGGGGTGGTATACCTTTCGTCACCCGAGTCGATTTTCTGATTTCTGGTTGTTCAGTGGGTTCTGTTGGTTTGTGAGTAGCTGTTTTTTTCTATTGTGAGCTCCACTTCTTGCTCTGTCTCCTGTATAGCTTCACTTTGGTCAGCATCTCTTGCTGATTCAGTGAGAGGTTCTCTTTATGGCTTTCGAGGGACATTTTTTCTGATGTTTGACTTTCATCAAAATAAACACTGCGGCTTATTGTGATCTTGTTGGTCTTTGGTTGAAGAATTCTATAGCCTTTACTTTGTTCACTGTAGCCCATAAGAATGCCTTCTATTGCTGTGTTCTCTAATTTGGAGCGTTTCTCACTTGGAACATGGGCATATGCTTTACATCCAAACACTCTAATATGCCCCATACTAGGTTTTGATCCATTCCACATTTCATATGGGGTGCTCTCAATAGTTTTTGATGGTAGCCTGTTCTGTAAGTATGTTGCAGTCATTATTGCTTCACCCCAGTACTGGTTAGGTAAATTGGCGTCTGAAAGCAAGCATCTTGCCATTTCTATGAGGGTGCAATTTTTCCTTTCTGCAACACCATTTTCCTCAGGAGTGTATGGTACAGTTGTTTGGTGTATAATGCCTTGTCTCTTCATGTATGACTCCACTTCCTTACTCATATATTCCCCTCCATTGTCGGTACGTATTGTTCCTGGTTTCCATTGAAATTTATTGCTGAATGTAGCTATAAATTCTTGAAGTTTCTCTGATGTCTCACTTTTGTGCTTCATCAGATATGTTGTTGTGTACCTGGAATAATCGTCAATGAAAGTCAGTAAATATCTGTTCCCCGCCGGGTGTGGGGGTTTTCCATTGGTCCACACACATCACTGTGTATGAGTTCCATGGGGGGTGAGTGGTTTTTCTTTGACTGGCTTGTGGAAGTGGGGTACGTGTGGCCTTTGCTTTGATACAACATGTGCACTTCATGAGCATGTCACAAGGCAAAATTATCATGTCTTCTGATAAACCTTCCTTTGCAAGTTCCTTTATGGCCTCTGGGTTTCGATGCCCTAATCGCCTGTGCCACAGGTGGATACATTTGTTGTGTGATTATGAATGGCTGTTTTGGCTTGCTTCCTTTCAGTGATAAGTTTGTACAGGTGTTCGTTCAATCTTCCTTTTGCTAGGATTTGTTTCCTGTTTCGAATTGTGCATTCATTGCCTTGGAACTGAACTGTGAGTCCATTGTTAGCAAGAGTTTTCACTGATAGGAGGCTTCCTTCTAAACTTGGGACGTACAGAACATTCTTTACTAGAATGCTTTGCTTACCTCCTGATGGTGTGATGCAAGTCAGGAACCCTTGACCATTACCTTCAGCTGTAATACTTTTCCCATTTGCTAAGAAGACTTTATCTTTAGTATTGAAATCAATTTCTGTGAAGAATGTCTCATCACTTGTCATGTGACTAGTTGCCCCTGAGTCAATGCACCATCCGTGTGGTGTACTATTCTGAGTCACTTTAAAGCTGCCGCTCCATGATGCAGCTGCAGTTTGCTTTGTGGCTGCCTTAGCTCTTTCTCTTGTAGCTGGTTCCAACCTTCGCTGCTCAGCTTTCCAGATTGAGCAGTTCTTTTTCAGGTGACCGACCTTTTTGCAACGAAAACACACTCTGGTTTCTCTGTTTTGTTTTGTACCTTCTTGCGCCTTCAGAGCTACCTCTGATCTCTCATTTTCTTCACTATGCATGTTTTCCTTTCTTCTATTATATTCATCAATTAGTTTTCCCTTAGCATATTCTAGTGTTAGTTCTTGTTCAGGTCTGGTTTCTAGAGCATTGATAAGGGCACTATATATGATTCTGGAAGGCTGCATAGTAACAATGCTACTATATGATTGTCTTTAATTTCTTCTCCAATTGCACATAGCTGTTCCACAATCTCTAGCATAGCATTCACATGTTCACACATTTCCTGGCCTTTTTCCAGCCTCATCTTATATAGTTTGCGCAGCAAATATAGTTTACTATTTAAGTTTGAAACGTTCATGCAGTTTTTGTAGTGCAGTCCACATACCTTTAGCTGTGTTTTCTTTTCTTATGTGAATGAGTTGATCATCCTCCACTAACAGGCTTATAACTGCTTTTGCTTGCCTGTTTTTCTTGTCCCATTCCCCTGGATTATCAGTGGGTCTGTTTGTATCCAGCACCTCCCATAAATCCTCTTTGGATAACAGCATTTCAAGATTAAACTTCCACAGCTGGTAGTTGGTATTGTTTAGCTTCGCTATTGCATATTTCACATCTGAACCACTTGCCATCTTTCAGTAATTTGGATGCAGCTCTTGTTTCCTCACACAGTATTTGCTTGGATCATAGATGCAACACTTACTGACTTGTAGTTTTTTTTTTCAGTGTCTGGGCCCATAACCTGTTGGTGTATGTATCAAAAAGACACTGGAAGTTTTTTAAAGAAAACTGCATTAGGCTTTACTTGTACAGATGCATCAGCAATATTTGGAACAAAGGACTTGTAAAACAATAGTCAGCAACACACAGAGGAGGAAAAACACAATAGAGATTAAAGAACAACTTCCTTCCTGTATAAAAGAATATATATAAACAATCAGCAATCTAAACTGAACAGCGCCATCTACAGCATTAATGTTGTTCATACATATGGTATAGTACATGCTGTTGTATTTCCCAACAGATGGATAGGCCTAGTGGAGTTGAGAAGGGGTGGCTAGGGGGAGGGTAGTGGAGAGGGTGGATACAGGGAGGGGGGAAGTAGGGAGTAGTATGGGCAGGACTAGGGGCCGTGGTGGAGGATTTGTCCTTCCTCAAACCCTGGCAGAGGAGGGAAGGAGAGAGGGTGGAAAAGTGGAGGTCGGAGGAGTGAGGAGGAGTCACACTCAACTAGGCACCCAAAGAAAAGGGAGAGTGGGGCAGACTGTGGCAAGTGGGGGTGGGGCTGGTGGTAGTCTGTCACAGCCTGCAGGGACAGAGGAGGGAGAGAGGGCTGGTCCCCAGTCACAGGATGGAGAGTCTGTGTCTGCTGGCCCTTCAGGTGTGAAGGGCAGGCTTAGAGAAGAGAGGTACTCAGAGGAAGAGAATGAGGCTCTTGTTGAGGCCTACTTGAAGAGGGCACCTCAGCTTGAGAACCCTAACCTGAAGGCGAGTCTCAGGAACAAGTTGTGGGAGGAGATTCGAGTGGCAGTTAGCTGCTTAGGATGCAACCGTTCTATTGCCAGCATCAAACACAGCTATCACGACTGCAGGAGGGAAACCAAGGCAAAGATGGCACAGCAGGCAAAATATGTACGTGGGACAGGTGGTGGTCCCAGTAAGAAGATTCACCTGAAGTCATGGGAGGAGATGCTATCTAATGTCATCTATGGTGAAGCTGTCCTTGGATGCCAAGGGACAATGGACACATCACATCAGTGCCAGCTGAAGAGGTCCATGAAGGTGAATATTAAATATCATATGTAATAAATGTTTTATTTCTAACAAATATTTGTTAACATCAGAAATATACATAGGCTTTGTTTTTTAAAATATCAATGTAATCATACACATGTGTAATACAGAATATAGAATGTTCATATTTTTACATATGGTTAGTAATCAATTGTCTTCAAGCATTAGTGGAAAACTTACCTAGGTCGGTTGAGGACAAGTAATGTTTTGCATGGTGCAAAGACTGATTTGCACATTAACTTAAAGTGATAGTAAACCCAATGTTTTTATTTCATGATTCAGATAGAGCAGCAATTTTAATCAACTTTCTAATGTACTACTATTATCAATATTTCTTTGTTCTCTTGTATCTTTATTTGAAAAAGAAGGAATGTAAGCTAAGGAGACTTTGCATTTTTGGTTCAGCACCCTGGCTAGCGCTCCTGTTGGTGGCTACATTTAGCCACCCAATAAGCAACAGAAACCCAGGTTATGAAACAAAAAATGGCCCGGCTCTTAAGCTTTACATTCTTGCTTTTCATATAAAGATACCAAGAGAAGGAAGAAAATATAATAATAGGAGGTAAATTAGAAAGTTGCCTAAAATTGCATGCTCTGTCTGAATCATGAAAGTTTAATTTTTACTTTACTGCCTCTTTAAGTGCATCTTAACATAGTTGTAGTGGATACATTCATCATGATTTCTGGAGTGGCTATCTGCTCAAACAAGCAAGGGTATAGATTTTAATACTTTCTATCTATATCATATATATGGACTATGTGTAATACAAAAAGTCGCTTGGAGGCACAATCTTTAAATATACACCTCTGTTTAAATATGTTTAAGTTTTTATTGAAATATTATATATATATATATATTATATATATATCCAGGATTCCCTCCTGGAGGAATTCCCGCTCTGAACCTGATTTCATGCCATATAAGTTCATTCTTTACTCTTACACCTCTGCCCTTCGCTTAGCAAAGCAAACCTACTTCTCTTCTCTTATATCCACTCACTCCTCAAACCCTAAAAGACTCTTAGCTTTCTTCCTCCAATTCTTAAGCCAGTTTGTTTTTTTACACATGATCTGCTAACTGCTGAATGTCAGCTCTATATATAATTTTTTGCACATTTATTGTATACTCTAATACTGCGTGGGTTCCTAGGTGTGCTAGGTACTGTATGTGCTTTGTACTGTATGTGATGGTTACTGTTCGAGCTTGGGACTGTGTCTGTTTGGTACTGCGTATGCTGGGCATTGTTTTTGCTTGGTGTTGTGTATGCTAGGTACTGTGTGTGCTGGGGTACTGTGTGTGCTGGGAACTGTGTGCGCTAGGTGCTGTGTGCGCTAGGTGCTGTGTGCGCTAGGTGCTGTGGGTGCTAGGTGCTGTGTGTGCTAGGTTCTGTGTGTGCTATGTTCTGTATGTGCTAGGTGCTGTGTGTGCTAGGCACTTTGTTTGCTAGGTACTTTGTGTGCTGTACAATGTGTGCTAGATTCAATGCGTGCTAGGTACTGCGTGTGCTCGGCAAGGTGGGTGCCGGGTACGGTGTGTGCTAGGTACAGCGTAAGCTAGGTACAGTGGGTGTTAAGTACAGAGTGTGCTAGGTACAATGAGTGCTAGGTACAATGAATGCTGAGTATAGTGAGTGCTAGGTACGAGTGCCGGGTACAATGAGTGCCGGGTACAATGAGTGCCGGGTACAAAGAGTGCCGGGTACAAAGAGTGCCGGGTACAAAGAGTGCCGGGTACAAAGAGTGCCGGGTATAGTGTGTGCTGGGTACAGGTGTGCTGGGTACAGTGTGTGCTGGGCACAATGTGTTCTGGGCACAATGTGTGCTGGGCACAATGTGTGCTAGGTACAATGTGTGCTAGGTACAATGTGTGCTAGGTACAATGTGTGCTAGGTACCGAGTGTGCTAGGCAAGGCGGGGTGCTGGGTAAAGCGTGTGCTAGGTACAGGGTGAGCTAGGTACAATGAGTGCTAGGTATCATGTGTGCTGGATACAGCGCGTCCACAGTACAGCATGTGCTAGGTACAGTGAGAGCTAGGTACAGCGTGGGCTAGGTACAGTGTGTGCTAGGTACAGTGTGTGCTAGGTACAATGTGTGCTAGGTACAGTGTGTGCTAGGTACAGTGTGTGCTAGGTGCAGTGTGTGCTATGTGCAATGTGTGCTAGGTGCAAATGTGTGCTAGGTACAATGTGTGCTAGGTGCAATGTGTGCTAGGTACAATGTGTGCTAGGTACAATGTGTGCTAGGTACAATATGTGCTAGGTTTAATGTGTGCTAGGCAAGGCGGGTGCTGGGTACGGCGTGTGCTAGGGACAGTTGTGAGCTAGGTACAGTGAGTGCTAGGTACCATGTGTGCTAGTATAATATGTGCTAGGTATAATGTGTGCTAGGCACAGCGTGTGCTGGATACAGCACGTCCACAGTACATCGTGTGCTAGGTACAGTGAGAGCTAGGTACAGCGTGGGCTAGGTACAGTGAGAGCTAGGTACAGCGTGGGCTAGGTACAGTGTGTGTTAAGTACGGCATGTGCTAGGTACAATGTGTGCTAGGTACAATGTGTGCTGGTGCAATGGGTGCTAGGTACAATGTGTGTTAGGTACAATGTGTGCTAGGTGCAATGTGTGCCGGGTACAATGTGTGCTAGGTACAATGAGTGCTAGGTACAATGAGTGATAGGTACAGTGTGTGCTAGGTACAATGAGTGCTAGGTACAGTGTGTGCTAGGAACTAGGAAAGCTAGGTACAGTGTGTGCTAGGTACAGTGTGTGCTAGGTACAATGCGTGCTAGGTACAATGAGTGCTGGGTTCAGTGTGTGCTAGGTACAGTGTGTGCTAGGTACAGTGTGTGCTAGGTACAGTGTGTGCTAGGTACAATGAGCGCTAGGTACAATGAGTGCTGGGTTCAGTGTGTGCTAGATACAGTGTGTGCTAGGTACAATGAGTGCTAGGTACAATGAGTGCTGGGTTCAGTGTGTGCTGGGTATTGTGTGTGCTAGGTACAGTGTGTGCTAGGTACAATGCGTGCTAGGTACAGTGTGTGCTAGGTACAGTGTGTGCTAGGTACAGTGTGTGCTAGGTACAATGAGCGCTAGGTACAGTGTGTGCTAGGTACAATGCGTGCTAGGTACAATGAGTGCTGGGTTCAGTGTGTGCTAGATACAGTGTGTGCTAGGTACAATGAGTGCTAGGTACAATGAGTGCTGGGTTCAGTGTGTGCTAGATACATTGTGTGCTAGGTACAATGAGTGCTAGGTACAATGAGTGCTGGGTTCAGTGTGTGCTAGATACAGTGTGTGCTAGGTACAATGAGTGCTAGGTACAATGAGTGCTGGGTTCAGTGTGTGCTGGGTATTGTGTGTGCTGGGTGCAGTGTGCGCTGGGTATTGTGTGTGCTGGGTGCAGTGTGCGCTGGATACAAAGTATGTTGGGTACAATAAGTGTTAAAGGGACCCATAACACCTGTCTGCTAAAACTTCTTAAAACTAATTTATGAGCAAAAAAACCCCCAAGAAAACATGGATGTCTATGTGTTTTTTTTTCAGCTTACCCCAACCTGTTGAAATAAAGTATTTCAATTACAATGGTGATCCAGTGCTTGATAATGCCATGTATGCCACCATATTGTAACGCACGTTGCCACACAGACAGCAGTCACGTGAGGTGCACAGCATATTATTCTTATGCTTAAAGGAAACACATCTGATTCTGCAGTGCTCTCTCTGTGATGCAGAGTGTGCCCTGCAGTGTCCGATGAGAAAGTTGTAGTAAGTTATTTAGGTAAAATGTTTTATTGTGTAAGACTTCCTAAACAAATCTGCTAAATATATATCTTAAAATGTAATTATTTCTGTGGTTAGTGCTCCCTCTCTTCCGGTCTCTCCTCAGAGCATTCATACACGCTCAGGACAGGAAGTTTGTTGTACTTACTGCTCCCTGCTCTCAGATTCTCTTGTTTTGTTCATCTCTGCTCTCACTGTGTGCTACGGGGGAAGGGGCAAGGATATCACAGCTGAAGTGTGAATTGCTCCGGGCAGATCTAAACCCGTGCACAGCTATTTGATTTAGAACTACTTCGGCTTTACCTCTGCTTTCTGTCTGTGACAGCTGAAAATAAATCACTGCAGTGACAGCAAGCAGGGCTGACTGGTAAAAAAAAAACACATGGAGTATAACTGCAATGTAATTACATAAATAGTAGAATCTGGTTCCCCCTTGATATTAACCAATATAATATTTGCAATTCAAAATAATTTAAAACACTTCATTTAAAAAGTATTTTACTTCAGATGAGAATTTTTTTTGCATTGAGGGAGTAATTGGAAATTGCATGGGCGCAGCATGGACAAACAAAATACACAGTAAGTTGCACATTTAAAGTAAAAAAAATTTTTTCATGTACAATGAATAATTTTTTTGTTAATTCCATGTTTTACAATGCTAATTATGGCACAGATAGGCACATAGGCAGGACTGATTCTTGCTTTTTTCCTATTATTAGTTGTATGAGCTTATAGTATCATGGATCTACACTGTCCCTTTTATTTAGAATAATATGTTGAAAACTAATGCATTTCCACAAAGTACAACTTTCTCAACAGACACTGCAGCACATGCTCTGCATCACAGTGAGTATTTTAATCTAAGCAAACATAAATAACAGAATAATATGCAGTGCACATCACATGACTGGCTGCTGAGTGTACAATATGGCGGCATACATAGCAGCATGAATCTCTGGATCAACACTATCATTTAAATCACTCTACTTGAACTGTTTGCAGCAAGCTGAACAGACAGCATAGATATCTGTGCTTAGTTGTTTTTTTATTATTTAGTAGAAGTTAGTTTTAAGGAATTTTAGCAGGTGTTATGGTTCCCTTTAAGTACAGAGTGTGCTAGGTACAGTGTGTGCTAGGTACAGTGTGTGCTAGGTACAAAGAGCGCTAGGTACAGTGTGTGCTAGGTACAAAGAGCGCTAGGTACAGTGTGTGCTAGGTACAAAGAGCGCTAGGTACAGTGTGTGCTAGGTACAATGAGTGCTAGGTACAATGAGTGCTGGGTTCAGTGTGTGCTAGGTACAGTGTGTGCTAGGTACAGTGTGTGCTAGGTACAATGAGCGCTAGGAACAGTGTGTGCTAGGTACAATGAGTGCTAGGTACAATGAGTGCTGGGTTCAGTGTGTGCTAGGTACAGTGTGTGCTAGGTACAATGAGTGCTAGGTACAATGAGTGCTGGGTTCAGTGTGTGCTGGGTATTGTGTGTGCTGGGTGCAGTGTGCGCTGGATACAAAGTATGTTGGGTACAATAAGTGTTAAGTACAGAGTGTGCTAGGTACTATGTGTGCTGGGCACGGTGTGTGCTGGGTACAGCGTGTGCCAAGTACAGGGTGTGCTAGGTATAACGTGTTGCTGGGTGCGGTGTGGGCTGGGTATGGCGTATGCAAGGTACAATGAGTGTTGAGTGCAATGAGTGCTAGGTTTCAGTGTGGGCTAGGCACAATGAGTAGTAGGTTCAGTGGTTGCTACGTACAGTATGTACTGGGTACAATTTGCATCTCACCTGTCTCTGGAATTTTTTTCTTATTACCAACATCTCTAGATGTTGGCAGAACCTGATCTCAATCTATATGGCCATACCCATTACTACATAGTACAGCAATTTTTTCCGGAATTGCTCTTTGGAACATTAAATTTAATTTATAAGCATCACCGCCCCCCCCACCCCCCATATTCTGAGCCCACACTAGGGTTCAATCTTGGTGAATTATTTTCACCACAAATCTCTGCAATTTACTTATGATGTATCAATGTTTTGACAGCTATTGCAGCCGGACCTGCGTGTCCGTTCCTTTTTGTCTGTTTATGTTTGAAACAGGGGTCCTGCATATCCCCAAGTGTTACTTTACATTCTAAAACTGAATAAAATTTCATTTAAAAAAAAAAAAAAAATGATATAAAACTATCTTTAGGTTACATGTGTGAGCTTTATGACATGTAAATATTGCCAAAATGACATAAGATATTGGGCTAGATTACAAGTGGAGCGGTAAATTTTCGCGCTCCAGCAAACTGGCAAATTTGCCTGTTTGCGGGTGTGTGATAATTAACCAGCTATTACAAATGATCCCATCAGCCAATAGGATTGAGCTTGCATTCTATTGGCTGATTGGAACAGCCAATAGAACGCAAGCTCAATTTTATTGGCTGATTGGGATCAGCCAATAGGATTGAAGCTCAATCCTATTGGCTGATTGCATTAGCCCAATAGGATTTTTTTCCCCCTTTAATTCCGATTGGCTGATAGAATTCTATGTCTGGAGTTCTACATTTTTTATTGTGGGACAGATTGTTTTACTAACAATTTACTACTATGTGGATGTATCTTTGGGAATATGGGGCCATTTATTATGTCTGGCTCTGATAGTTACCTGGTACTAAGTGCTGTACACATATAAAACCCTCCCATATACTATTAATATTGTTCTGATAGATTAGTGTGGTGCCATTGGTATATAATTATATAAACATAGACCTGGAGTTCCTCACCTTATCTAAATAATACTGCATTACCCTCTTTACTACTAACAATTTCCCTATACTATCTTACCCTTTAGCTGGCATGAGGTATCACTACAATACCACACTTAGCTTTCTTCCTCCAATTCTTAAGCCAGTTTGTTCTTTACACATGATCTGCTAACTGCTGAATGTCAGCTCTATATATTATTTTTTGCACATTTATTGTATACTCTAATACTGCGTGGGTTCCTAGGTGTGCTAGGTACTGTATGTGCTTTGTACTGTGTGTGATGGTTACTGTTTGAGCTGGGGACTGTGTCTGTTTGGTACTGCGTATGCTGGGCATTGTTTTTGCTTGGTGTTGTGTATGCTAGGTACTGTGTGTGCTGGGTACTGTGTGCGTTAGGTGCTGTATGCGCTAGGTGCTGTGTGCGCTAGGTGCTGTGGGTGCTAGGTGCTGTGTGTGCTAGGTTCTGTATGTGCTAGGTGCTGTGTGTGCTAGGCACTTTGTTTGCTAGGTACTTTGTGTGCTGTACAATGTGTGCTAGGTTCAATGCGTGCTAGGTACAATGTGTGCTAGGTACAATGTGTGCTAGGTACTGCGTGTGCTAGGCAAGGCGGGTGCTGGGTATAGCGTGGGCTAGGTACAGGGTGAGCTAGGTAAAATGAGTGCTAGGTATCATGTGTGCTGGATACAGCGCGTCCACAGTACAGCGTGTGCTAGGTACAGTGAGAGCTAGGTACAGCGTGGGCTAGGTACAGTGTGTGCTAGGGTACAGTGTGCGCTAGGTACAGTGTGTACTAGGTACAGTGTGTGCTAGGTGCAATGTGTGCTAGGTGCAATGTGTGCTAGGTACAATGTGTGCTCGGTGCAATGTGTGCTAGGTGCAATGTGTGCTAGGTGCAATGTGTGCTAGGTACAATGTGTGCTAGGTACAATGTGTGCTAGGTACAATATGTGCTAGGTTTAATGTGTGCTAGGCAAGGCGGGTGCTGGGTACGGCGTGTGCTAGGTACAGTGTGAGCTAGGTACAGTGAGTGCTAGGTACAGTGTGAGCTAGGTTTAATATGTGCTAGGTATAATGTTGTGCTAGGCACAGCGTGTGCTGGATACAGCACGTTGACAGTACATCGTGTGCTAGGTACAGTGAGAGCTAGGTACAGCGTGGGCTAGGTACAGTGTGTGTTAAGTACGGCATGTGCTAGGTACAATGTGTGCTAGGTACAATGTGTGCTGGGCATAATGTGTGCTAGGTACAATGTGTGCTAGGTACAATGTGTGCTGGTGCAATGGGTGCTAGGTACAATGTGTGTTAGGTACAATGTGTGCTAGGTGCAATGTATGCCGGGTACAATGTGTGCTAGGTACAGTGTGTGCTAGGTACAAGGAGCGCTAGGTACAGTGTGTGCTAGGTACAGTGTGTGCTAGGTACAATGCGTGCTAGGTACAAATGAGTGCTAGGTTCAGTGTGTGCTAGGTACAGTGTGTGCTAGGTACAATGAGCGCTAGGTACAGTGTGTGCTAGGTACAATGAGTGCTAGGTACAATTACTATTATTATTTAGTAGAAGTTAGTTTTAAGGAATTTTAGCAGGTGTTATGGTTCCCTTTAAGTACAGAGTGTGCTAGGTACAGTGTGTGCTAGGTACAGTGTGTGCTAGGTACAAAGAGCGCTAGGTACAGTGTGTGCTAGGTACAAAGAGCGCTAGGTACAGTGTGTGCTAGGTACAAAGAGCGCTAGGTACAGTGTGTGCTAGGTACAATGAGTGCTAGGTACAATGAGTGCTGGGTTCAGTGTGTGCTAGGTACAGTGTGTGCTAGGTACAGTGTGTGCTAGGTACAATGAGCGCTAGGAACAGTGTGTGCTAGGTACAATGAGTGCTAGGTACAATGAGTGCTGGGTTCAGTGTGTGCTAGGTACAGTGTGTGCTAGGTACAATGAGTGCTAGGTACAATGAGTGCTGGGTATTGTGTGTGCTGGGTGCAGTGTGCGCTGGATACAAAGTATGTTGGGTACAATAAGTGTTAAGTACAGAGTGTGCTAGGTACTATGTGTGCTGGGCACGGTGTGTGCTGGGTACAGCGTGTGCCAAGTACAGGGGTGTGCTAGGTATAACGTGTGCTGGGTGCGGTGTGGGCTGGGTATGGCGTATGCAAGGTACAATGAGTGTTGAGTGCAATGAGTGCTAGGTTCAGTGTGGGCTAGGCACAATGAGTAGTAGGTTCAGTGGTTGCTACGTACAGTATGTACTGGGTACAATTTGCATCTCACCTGTCTCTGGAATTTTTTTCTTATTACCAACAT
Organism: Bombina bombina; assembly: GCF_027579735.1. NCBI lineage: Eukaryota > Metazoa > Chordata > Amphibia > Anura > Bombinatoridae > Bombina > Bombina bombina. The sequence goes on along the minus strand of NC_069501.1, from coordinate 717,966,327 downwards.
CTCTAGATGTTGGCAGAACCTGATCTCAATCTATATGGCCATACCCATTACTACATAGTACAGCAATTTTTTCCGGAATTGCTCTTTGGAACATTAAATTTAATTTATAAGCATCACCGCCCCCCCACCCCCCATATTCTGAGCCCACACTAGGGTTCAATCTTGGTGAATTATTTTCACCACAAATCTCTGCAATTTACTTATGATGTATCAATGTTTTGACAGCTATTGCAGCCGGACCTGCGTGTCCGTTCCTTTTTGTCTGTTTATGTTTGAACAGGGGTCCTGCATATCCCCAAGTGTTACTTTACATTCTAAAACTGAATAAAATTTCATTTAAAAAAAAAAAAAAAATGATATAAAAACTATCTTTAGGTTACATGTGTGAGCTTTATGACATGTAAATATTGCCAAAATGACATAAGATATTGGGCTAGATTACAAGTGGAGCGGTAAATTTTCGCGCTCCAGCAAACTGGCAAATTTGCCTGTTTGCGGGTGTGTGATAATTAACCAGCTATTACAAATGATCCATCAGCCAATAGGATTGAGCTTGCATTCTATTGGCTGATTGGAACAGCCAATAGAACGCAAGCTCAATTTTATTGGCTGATTGGATCAGCCAATAGGATTGAAGCTCAATCCTATTGGCTGATTGCATTAGCCAATAGGATTTTTTCCCCTTTAATTCCGATTGGCTGATAGAATTCTATGTCTGGAGTTCTACATTTTTTATTGTGGGACAGATGTTTTACTAACAATTTACTACTATGTGGATGTATCTTTGGGAATATGAGGCCATTTATTATGTCTGGCTCTGATAGTTACCTGGTACTAAGTGCTGTACACATATAAAACCCTCCCATATACTATTAATATTGTTCTGATAGATTAGTGTGGTGCCATTGGTATATAATTATATAAACATAGACCTGGAGTTCCTCACCTTATCTAAATAATACTGCATTACCCTCTTTACTACTAACAATTTCCCTATACTATCTTACCCTTTAGCTGGCATGAGGTATCACTACAATACCACACTTAGCTTTCTTCCTCCAATTCTTAAGCCAGTTTGTTCTTTACACATGATCTGCTAACTGCTGAATGTCAGCTCTATATATTATTTTTTGCACATTTATTGTATACTCTAATACTGCGTGGGTTCCTAGGTGTGCTAGGTACTGTATGTGCTTTGTACTGTGTGTGATGGTTACTGTTTGAGCTGGGGACTGTGTCTGTTTGGTACTGCGTATGCTGGGCATTGTTTTTGCTTGGTGTTGTGTATGCTAGGTACTGTGTGCGCTGGGTACTGTGTGCGTTAGGTGCTGTGTGCGCTAGGTGCTGTGTGCGCTAGGTGCTGCGGGTGCTAGGTGCTGTGTGTGCTAGGTTCTGTATGTGCTAGGTGCTGTGTGTGCTAGGCACTTTGTTTGCTAGGTACTTTGTGTGCAGTACAATGTGTGCTAGGTTCAATGCGTGCTAGGTACAATGTGTGCTAGGTACAATGTGTGCTAGGTACTGCGTGTGCTAGGCAAGGCGGGTGCTGGGTATAGCGTGGGCTAGGTACAGGGTGAGCTAGGTAAAATGAGTGCTAGGTATCATGTGTGCTGGATACAGCGCGTCCACAGTACAGCGTGTGCTAGGTACAGTGAGAGCTAGGTACAGCGTGGGCTAGGTACAGTGTGTGCTAGGTACAGTGTGCGCTAGGTACAGTGTGTACTAGGTACAGTGTGTGCTAGGTGCAATGTGTGCTAGGTGCAATGTGTGCTAGGTACAATGTGTGCTCGGTGCAATGTGTGCTAGGTACAATGTGTGCTAGGTACAATGTGTGCTGGGCATAATGTGTGCTAGGTACAATGTGTGCTAGGTACAATGTGTGCTGGGTGCAATGGGTGCTAGGTACAATGTGTGTTAGGTACAATGTGTGCTAGGTGCAATGTGTGCCGGGTACAATGTGTGCTAGGTACAGTGTGTGCTAGGTACAAGGAGCGCTAGGTACAGTGTGTGCTAGGTACAGTGTGTGCTAGGTACAATGCGTGCTAGGTACAATGAGTGCTGGGTTCAGTGTGTGCTAGGTACAGTGTGTGCTAGGTACAGTGTGTGCTAGGTACAATGAGCGCTAGGTACAGTGTGTGCTAGGTACAATGAGTGCTAGGTACAATTACTATTATTATTTAGTAGAAGTTAGTTTTAAGGAATTTTAGCAGGTGTTATGGTTCCCTTTAAGTACAGAGTGTGCTAGGTACAGTGTGTGCTAGGTACAGTGTGTGCTAGGTACAAAGAGCGCTAGGTACAGTGTGTGCTAGGTACAAAGAGCGCTAGGTACAGTGTGTGCTAGGTACAAAGAGCGCTAGGTACAGTGTGTGCTAGGTACAATGAGTGCTAGGTACAATGAGTGCTGGGTTCAGTGTGTGCTAGGTACAGTGTGTGCTAGGTACAGTGTGTGCTAGGTACAATGAGCGCTAGGTACAGTGTGTGCTAGGTACAATGAGTGCTAGGTACAATGAGTGCTGGTTCAGTGTGTGCTAGGTACAGTGTGTGCTAGGTACAATGAGTGCTGGGTTCAGTGTGTGCTGGGTATTGTGTGTGCTGGGTGCAGTGTGCGCTGGATACAAAGTATGTTGGGTACAATAAGTGTTAAGTACAGAGTGTGCTAGGTACTATGTGTGCTGGGCACGGTGTGTGCTGGGTACAGCGTGTGCCAAGTACAGGGTGTGCTAGGTATAACGTGTGCTGGGTGCGGTGTGGGCTGGGTATGGCGTATGCAAGGTACAATGAGTGTTGAGTGCATTGAGTGCTAGGTTCAGTGTGGGCTAGGCACAATGAGTGGTAGGTTCAGTGGTTGCTACGTACAGTGTGTACTGGGTACAATTTGCATCTCACCTGTCTCTGGAATTTTTTTCTTATTACCAACATCTCTAGATGTTGGCAGAACCTGATCTCAATCTATATGGCCATACCCATTACTACATAGTACAGCAATTTTTTCCGGAATTGCTCTTTGGAACATTAAATTTAATTTATAAGCATCACCTCCCCCCCACCCCCCATATTCTGAGCCCACACTAGGGTTCAATCTTGGTGAATTATTTTCACCACAAATCTCTGCAATTTACTTATGATGTATCAATGTTTTGACAGCTATTGCAGCCGGACCTGCGTGTCCATTCCTTTTTGTCTGTTTATGTTTGAACAGGGGTCCTGCATATCCCCAAGTGTTACTTTACATTCTAAAACTGAATAAAATTTCATTTAAAAAAAATGATATAAAACTATCTTTAGGTTACATGTGTGAGCTTTATGACATGTAAATATTGCCAAAATGACATAAGATATTGGGCTAGATTACAAGTGGAGCGGTAAATTTTCGCGCTCCAGCAAATTGGCAAATTTGCCTGTTTGCGGGTGTGTGATAATTAACCAGCTATTACAAATGATCCCATCAGCCAATAGGATTGAGCTTGCATTCTATTGGCTGATTGGAACAGCAATAGAACGCAAGCTCAATTTTATTGGCTGATTGGATCAGCCAATAGGATTGAAGCTCAATCCTATTGGCTGATTGCATTAGCCAATAGGATTTTTTTCCCCTTTAATTCCGATTGGCTGATAGAATTCTATGTCTGGAGTTCTACATTTTTTATTGTGGGACAGATGTTTTACTAACAATTTACTACTATGTGGATGTATCTTTGGGAACATGAGGCCATTTATTATGTCTGGCTCTGATAGTTACCTGGTACTAAGTGCTGTACACATATAAAACCCTCCCATATACTATTAATATTGTTCTGATAGATTAGTGTGGTGCCATTGGTATATAATTATATAAACATAGACCTGGAGTTCCTCACCTTATCTAAATAATACTGCATTACCCTCTTTACTACTAACAATTTCCCTATACTATCTTACCCTTTAGCTGGCATGAGGTATCACTACAATACCACACTTAGCTTTCTTCCTCCAATTCTTAAGCCAGTTTGTTCTTTACACATGATCTGCTAACTGCTGAATGTCAGCTCTATATATAATTTTTTTGCACATTTATTGTATACTCTAATACTGCGTGGGTTCCTAGGTGTGCTAGGTACTGTATGTGCTTTGTACTGTGTGTGATGGTTACTGTTTGAGCTGGGGACTGTGTCTGTTTGGTACTGCGTATGCTGGGCATTGTTTTTGCTTGGTGTTGTGTATGCTAGGTACTGTGTGTGCTGGGTACTGTGTGCGTTAGGTGCTGTGTGCGCTAGGTGCTGTGTGCGCTAGGTGCTGTGGGGTGCTAGGTGCTGTGTGTGCTAGGTTCTGTATGTGCTAGGTGCTGTGTGTGCTAGGCACTTTGTTTGCTAGGTACTTTGTATGCTGTACAATGTGTGCTAGGTTCAATGCGTGCTAGGTACAATGTGTGCTAGGTACAATGTGTGCTAGGTACTGCGTGTGCTAGGCAAGGCGGGTGCTGGTATAGCGTGGGCTAGGTACAGGGTGAGCTAGGTAAAATGAGTGCTAGGTATCATGTGTGCTGGATACAGCGCGTCCACAGTACAGCGTGTGCTAGGTACAGTGAGAGCTAGGTACAGCGTGGGGCTAGGTACAGTGTGTGCTAGGTACAGTGTGCGCTAGGTACAGTGTGTACTAGGTACAGTGTGTGCTAGGTGCAATGTGTGCTAGGTGCAATGTGTGCTAGGTACAATGTGTGCTAGGTGCAATGTGTGCTAGGTGCAATGTGTGCTAGGTGCAATGTGTGCTAGGTACAATGTGTGCTAGGTACAATGTGTGCTAGGTACAATATGTGCTAGGTTTAATGTGTGCTAGGCAAGGCGGGGGTGCTGGTACGGCGTGTGCTAGGTACAGTGTGAGCTAGGTACAGTGAGTGCTAGGTACAGTGTGAGCTAGGTTTAATATGTGCTAGGTATAATGTGTGCTAGGCACAGCGTGTGCTGGATACAGCACGTTGACAGTACATCGTGTGCTAGGTACAGTGAGAGCTAGGTACAGCGTGGGCTAGGTACAGTGTGTGTTAAGTACGGCATGTGCTAGGTACAATGTGTGCTAGGTACAATGTGTGCTGGGCATAATGTGTGCTAGGTACAATGTGTGCTAGGTACAATGTGTGCTGGGTGCAATGGGTGCTAGGTACAATGTGTGTTAGGTACAATGTGTGCTAGGTGCAATGTGTGCTAGGTACAGTGTGTGCTAGGTACAATGAGTGCTAGGTACAGTGTGTGCTAGGTACAAGGAGCGCTAGGTACAGTGTGTGCTAGGTACAGTGTGTGCTAGGTACAATGCGTGCTAGGTACAATGAGTGCTGGGTTCAGTGTGTGCTAGGTACAATGAGCGCTAGGTACAGTGTGTGCTAGGTACAATGAGTGCTAGGTACAATGAGTGCTGGGTTCAGTGTGTGCTAGGTACAGTGTGTGCTAGGTACAATGAGTGCTAGGTACAATGAGTGCTGGGTTCAGTGTGTGCTGGGTATTGTGTGTGCTGGGTGCAGTGTGCGCTGGATACAAAGTATGTTGGGTACAATAAGTGTTAAGTACAGAGTGTGCTAGGTGCTATGTGTGCTGGGCACGGTGTGTGCTGGGTACAGCGTGTGCCAAGTACAGGGTGTGCTAGGTATAACGTGTGCTGGGTGCGGTGTGGGCTGGGTATGGCGTATGCAAGGTACAATGAGTGTTGAGTGCAATGAGTGCTAGGTTCAGTGTGGGCTAGGCACAATGAGTGGTAGGTTCAGTGGTTGCTACGTACAGTGTGTACTGGGTACAATTTGCATCTCACCTGTCTCTGGAATTTTTTTCTTATTACCAACATCTCTAGATGTTGGCAGAACCTGATCTCAATCTATATGGCCATATCCATTACTACATAGTACAGCAATTTTTTCCGGACTTGCTCTTTGGAACATTAAATTTAATTTATAAGCATCACCTCCCCCCCCACCCCCCATATTCTGAGCCCACACTAGGGTTCAATCTTGGCGAATTATTTTCACCACAAATCTCTGCAATTTACTTATGATGTATCAATGTTTTGACAGCTATTGCAGCCGGACCTGCGTGTCCGTTCCTTTTTGTCTGTTTATGTTTGAACAGGGGTCCTGCGTGTCCCCAAGTGTTACTTTACATTCTAAAACTGAATAAAATTTCATTTAAAAAAATAAATAAAAAAAATGATATAAAACTACCTTTAGGTTACATGTGTGAGCTTTATGACATGTAAATATTGCCAAAATGACATAAGATATTGGGCTAGATTACGAGTGGAGCGGTAAATTTTCGCGCTCCAGCAAACTGGCAAATTTGCCTGTTTGCGGGTGTATGATAATTAACCAGCTATTACAAATGATCCCATCAGCCAATAGGATTGAGCTTGCATTCTATTGGCTGATTGGAACAGCCAATAGAACGCAAGCTCAATTTTATTGGCTGATTGGATCAGCCAATAGGATTGAAGCTCAATCCTATTGGCTGATTGCATCAGCCAATAGGATTTTTTCCCCTTTAATTCCGATTGGCTGATAGAATTCTATCAGCCAATCGGAATTAAAGGGACGCCATCTTGGATGATGTCATTTAAAGGAACCTTCATTCGTCTTTAGTTGTCGGAAGAAGAGGATGCTCCGCGCAGGATGTCTTGAAGATGGAGCCGCTCCGTGCCAGATGGATGGATATAGAAGATGCCGTCTGGATGAAGACTTCTGCCCGTCTGGAGGATCACTTCTGCCGGCTTGGATGAAGACTTCTCCCGGCTTCATTGAGGACTTCTTGCCGCTTTGCTGAGGACTTCTCCCAGCTTCATTGAGGATGGATGTCGGCTCTTCTAAACTGTAAGTGGATCTTCAGGGGTTAGTGTTAGTTTTTTTTAAGGGTTTATTGGGTGGGTTTCAGTTTTCAGGGCTATAGGGAGCTTATATTTTTTTAGTTAGGTTTTCATTTGGGGGGATTTGGTTGTGTGGGGTGGTGGGTTTTATTGTTGGGGTGCTGTTTGTATTTTTTTTACAGATAAAAGAGCAATGTCCCACAAAAGGCCCTTTTAAGGGCTATTGGTAGTTTATTGTAGGCAAGGGTTTTTTTATTTTGGGGGGCTTTTTTATTTTGATAGGGCTATTAGATTAGGTGTAATTAGTTTAAAATCTGATCATTTCTTTTTTACAATTTACTACTCCCCCCCCCCCCAACTTCGCAGCTACCTTACCTACACTTATTAACCCCTAATCTGCCGACCGGACCTCGCCGCTACTCTAATAAATGTATTAACCCCTAAAGCTAAGTCTAACCCTAACCCTAACACCCCCTAAGTTAAATATAATTAAAATCTAACAAAATAAACTAAATCTTATTAACTAAAGTATTCTTATTTAAAACTAAATACTTACCTGTAAAATAAACCCTAATATACCTACAATATAATGAATAATTATATTTTAGCTATTTTAGGATTTATATTTATTTTACAGGCAACTTTGTATTTATTTTTAACTAGGTACAATAGCTATTAAATAGTTATTAACTATTTAATAGCTACCTAGTTAAAATAATTACAAAATTACCTGTAAAATAAATCCTAACCTAAGTTACAATAAAACCTAACACTACACTATCAATAAATTAATTAAATAAATTACATACAATTACATACAATTAAATAAACTAAACTAAATTACAAAAAATAAAAAAAGATTACAAGAATATTAGGCTAATTACACCTTCTCTAAACCCCCTAATAAAATAAAAAAAGCCCCCCAAAATAATAAAGGTCCCTACCCTATTCTAAATTAAAAAGTAACCAGCTCTTTTACCAGCCCTTAAAAGGGCTTTTTTGCGGGGCATGCCCCTAAGTAATCAGCTCTTTTGCCTGTAAAAAAAAATGCAACCCCCCCCAACATTAAAACCCACCACCTACATACCCCTACTCTAACCCAAACCCCCCTTAAAAAAACCTAACACTACCCCCCTGAAGATCTCCCTACCTTGAGTCGTGTTCACCCAGCCGGGCACCGATGGACCAAAAGAGGACATCCGGAGCGGCAGAAGTCTTCATCCTATCCAGGCAGAAGAGGACATCCAGACCGGCAGACATCTTCATCCAAGCGGCTTCTTCTATCTTCATCTATCCGGAGCGGAGCGGAGCCATCTTCTTCCAGCCGACGCGGATCCATCCTCTTCAACCGACGCCTACTCGCCGAATGAAGGTTCCTTTAAATGGCGTCATCCAAGATGGCGTCCCTCGAATTCCGATTGGCTGATAGGATTCTATCAGCCAATCGGAATTAAGGTAGGAAAAATCTGATCCAATCAGCCAATCAGATTGAGCTTGCATTGTGTTGGCTGTTCCGATCAGCCCACAGAATGCAAGCTCAATCTGATTGGCTGATTGGATTAGCCAATCAGATTTTTCCTACCTTAATTTCGATTGGCTGATAGAATCCTATCAGCCAATCGGAATTCAAGGGACGCCATCTTGGATGACGTCATTTAAAGGAACCTTCATTCAGCGAGTAGGCGTCGGTTGAAGAAGATGGATCCGCTTCGGTTGGAAAAGATGGCTCCGCTCCGCATGGATGAAGATAGAAGATGCCGCTTGGATGAAGATGTCTGCCGGTCCGGATGTCCTCTTCTGCCCAGATAGGATGAAGACTTCTGCTGCTCCAGATGTCCTCTTTTGGTCCATCGGTGCCCGGCTGGGTGAACACGACTCAAGGTAGGGAGATCTTCAGGGGGGTAGTGTTAGGTTTATTTAAGGGGGGTTTGGGTTAGAGTAGGGGTATGTTTAATAGCTATTGTACCTAGTTAAAATAAATACAAAGTTGCCTGTAAAATAAATATAAATCCTAAAATAGCTACAATATAATTATTCGTTATATTGTAGCTATATTAGGGTTTATTTTACAGGTAAGTATTTAGTTTTAAATAGGAATACTGTAGTTAAGAAGATTTAATTTATTTTGTTAGATTAAAATTATATTTAACTTAGGGGGGTGTTAGGGTTAGACTTAGCTTTAGGGGTTAATACATTTATTAGAGTAGCGGCGAGGCCCGGTCGGCAGATTAGGGGTTAATACTTGAAATTAGGTGGCGGCAATGTTAGGGAGGGCAGATTAGGGGTTAATACTATTTATTATAGTGTTTGCGAGGCGGGGAGTGCGGCGGTTTAGGGGTTAATACATTTATTATAGTGGCGGCGAGGTCCGGTCGGCAGATTAGGAGTTAATAAGTGTACTTAGGTAGCGGCGACGTTGGGGGGGGGGGCAGATTAGGGGTTAATAAATATCATGTAGGTGTCGGCGATGTCAGGGGCAGCAGATTAGGGGTTCATAGGGATAATGTAGGCGGCGGCTGTGTGCGGTCGGCAGATTAGGGGTTAAAAAAAATGTATTATAGTGGCGGCGATGTGGGGGGGGCTCGGTTTAGGGGTGTTAGTGTACTTTAGAGCACTGTAGTTAAGAGCTTTATAAACCGGCGTTAGCCCATAAAGCTTGTCGGTAGAGGCTCTACCGCTCACTTCAGCCAAGACTCTACGCAATTGGCGTAAGGGGATCTGCGGTATGGAAAAGTCATGGCTTGAAAGTGAGTGGTAGACCCTTTCCTGCATGACTCTAAATACCAGTGGGCTGCCAAAAGCAGCGTTAGGACCCCTTAACGCTGCTTTTGACGGCTAACGCAGAAATCTAAATCTAGGCGTATGTGAGTTAACTATAACGGCATGTGTTTAGGTCAGATCATGCGGTCTTAGTGCAAATACTTTTACATTTACTAAGTTGTTAGCAGCTGACACTGCACCGTGCTGGCATAGGATAAATGGGAGAAAGATTCGTGAGGAAGGGAGAAAATTAAAATTGATCCCAGTTGCGAGGTGGGGGCGGAGGGGGACCTGGGAAGGAAACAGCTGTAGCACGGTTTGTAAATATACTTGCAGAGCCCTGAGCTGCCCAGTGCTGCAAATGATCTGTGTGTGGTGGAATTTGAGCATGGGATTGGGATGATCATCATGACAGTAAAACCTTGAAGGAAAAAAATAATGATAAACTTACCGTTTTCACCAGACTGAGGTAGATCCTTCAGTACTTCTCTCAGGCTCAGCAGCTCTGCTCTCAATGTCTTAGCTTGTTTCATCTCTGTCCCCCTCAGCAGCTTGGCAGTCGGCTCCATCAACACTCTAACACATGACTCTAGGCTTAGGCTGTTCCTCTACAATCTCCGGTGAGCGGTGGAACACACCTCCTCCCCAAGAGTAAGAGCTCAGAGATACAGGGGCGTATTAAGGCATAGGCCAACGAGGCCGGTGCCTAGGGAGGCAGATTTTATAGGGGCAGCAGAATTTTGAGTCCCTAGGGCCACTCTACTGAACTGAGGGCCAGGTGGCTAAATCAACCAATTACAAATGACTTAAATGGCTGGCCCAGCTATTGCTATCCTATGGGATTGTATGTGGGTGCGCATGAAGTGGTGACAGTGGAGGCGGAGCTCACTTGCGCAGCCTGGCCTGGACTGAAAGGGAATGCGGTATTCTTCCTGGCTCCACCGCGTGATTGAGACTCACACAGACTACACAGTGCAGTGCGCACTACAACGTGACCACTGTGAAACAGCATATGCCTTTCTCCCTTCAATACATCTTCATTAGGCATTCAAATACTTAAACAGATTAGTCACTAAATACTTGTACTTTTACTGTTTGTCTATCTGTCATACATGCAAAGAATAAGTATTTATTGCTGAATCTATACAACTATGTGACTTAAAACACAACTGAAAAGATGTTGTATGCATTTAATACATTCAGAAACAATACAAGTATATACTTTATTATGATTGTTAGACATGTGCACCGCTAAAAAATTTGGTTCGTTTTCGGTTCGGATCGATTCGGACTTTTCGAATTTCGTTTCGGATCGAATCTGATTCGGCAAAATTTGAATAAATTCGTTTCGGATTTATTCGGATCCGAATAAATTTGTTTCGGATTTATTCGGATTCGGCTGAATTCGGTTCTATTCCGTTCCGAAATTCGGTATGTTTTTAGTACACTAACACCCATTTAGTACACTAAGTCACTAACACCCATAAACTACCTATGAACCACTAAACCGAGGCCCCCCCACATCGCAAACCCTATAATAACATTATTTAACCCCTAATCTGCCGATCGGATATCGCCGCCGCCTACATTATAGCTATTAACCCCTAATCTGCTGTCCCTAACACCGCCGACCCCTACATTATAGTTAGTAACCCCTAATCTGCCTCCCCCAACGTCGCCGCAATCTAACTACAAGTATTAACCCCTAATCTGCCGACCCGATATCGCCGCCGCCTACATTATAGCTATTAACCCCTAATCTGCTGTCCCTAACACCGCCGACCCCTACATTATAGTTATTAACCCCTAATCTGCCTCCCCCAACGTCGCCGCAATCTAACTACAAGTATTAACCCCTAATCTGCCGACCCGATATCGCCGCCGCCTACATTATAACTATTAACCCCTAATCTGCTGTCCCTAACACCGCCGACCCCTACATTATAGTTATTAACCCCTAATCTGCCTCCCCCAACGTCGCCGCAATCTAACTACAAGTATTAATCCCTAATCTGCCGACCCGATATCGCCGCCGCCTACATTATAACTATTAACCCCTAATCTGCTGTCCCTAACACCGCCGACCCCTACATTATAGTTATTAACCCCTAATCTGCCTCCCCCAACGTCGCCACAATCTAACTACAAGTATTAACCCCTAATCTGCCGACCGCAAATCGCCGCCACTATAATAAATGTATTAACCCCTAAACCGCCGCACTCCCGCCTCGCAAACACTATAATACATTTTATTAACCCCTAATCTGCCCTCCCTAACATCGCCGCCACCTACCTACAATTATTAACCCCTAATCTCCCGCCCCCATCGTCGCCGCTACTATAATAAAGTTATTAACCCCTAAACCTAAATCTAACCCTAACACTAACACCCCCTAACTTAAATATAATTTAAATAAAACGAAATAAGTTTACTATAGTTAAATAAATGAATCCTATTTAAAACTAAAGACTTACCTGTAAAATAAACCCTAAGATAGCTGCAATATAACTAATAGTTACATTGTAGCTATTTTAGCATTTATTTTTATTTTACAGGCAACTTTGTATTTATTTTAACTAGGTACAATAGTTATTAAATAGTTAATAACTATTTAATAACTACCTAGCTAAAATAAATACAAATTTACCTGTAAAATAAATCCTAACCTAAGTTACAATTACACCTAACACTACACTATCATTAAATTAACTAAATAAATGATTCCTATTTAAAACAAAATACTTACCTGTAAAATAAACCCTAATATAGCTGCAATATAACTAATAGTTACATTGTAGCTATTTTAGCATTTATATTTATTTTACAGGCAACTTTGTATTTATTTTAACTAGGTACAATAGCTATTAAATAGATATTGACTATTTAATAGCTACCTAGTTAAAATAATTACAAAATTACCTGTAAAATAAATCCTAACCTAAGTTACAATTAAACCTAACACTACACTGTCATTAAATAAATTAACTACAAGTACCTACAATTATCTACAATTAAATAAACTAAAGTACAAAACCCCCCCACTAAATTACAAAAAAAACCAAACACTAAATTACACAACATAAAAAAATATTACAAGAATTTTAAACTAATTACACCTAATCTAAGCCCCCTAATAAAATAACAAAGCCCCCCAAAATAAAAAAAATGCCCTAACCTATACTAAATTACAAAAGTTAACAGCTCTATTACCTTACCAGCCCTGAACAGGGCCCTTTGCGGGGCATGCCCCAAAGAAAACAGCTCTTTTGCCTGTAAAAAAAAAACACAATCCCCCCCCCCACATTACAACCCACCACCCACATACCCCTACTCTAACCCAAACCCCCCTTAAATAAACCTAACACTACCCCCCTGAAGATCTCCCTACCTTGAGTCGTGTTCACCCAGCCGGGCCGAAGTCTTCATCCGATGGGGCAGAAGAGGACATCCAGACCGGCAGAAGTCTTCATCCAAGCGGGGCAAGAAGAGGTCTTCCATCCATCATACAAGTACCAAAATACAAACAAACACTAAATTACAAAAAATAATAAAATATTACAATAATTTTAAACTAATTACACCTAATCTAAGCCCCCTACTAGCTATTAATATAGCTTCAATATAACTAATAGTTACATTGTAGCTATTTTAGGATTTATATTTATTTTACAGGCAACTTTGTATTTATTTTAACTAGGTACAATAGCTATTAAATAGTTAATAACTATTTAATAACTACCTAGCTAAAATAAATACAAATTTACCTGTAAAATAAATCATAACCTAAGTTACAATTACACCTAACACTACACTATCATTAAATTTACTAAATAAATGAATCCTATATAAAACTAAAGACTTACCTGTAAAATAAACCCTAATATAGCTGCAATATAACTAATAGTTACATTGTAGCTATTTTAGCATATATATTTATTGTACAGGCAACTTTGTATTTATTTTAACTAGGTACAATAGCTATTAAATAGATATTTACTGTTTAATAGCTACCTAGTTAAAATAATTACAAAATTACCTGTAAAATAAATCCTAACCTAAGTTACAATTAAACCTAACACTACACTATCATTAAATAAATTAACTACAAGTACCTACAATTAAATACAATTAAAAAACTAAACTAAAGTACAAAAACCCCCCCACTAAATTACAAAAAATAAAAAAATATTACAAGAATTTTAAACTAATTACACCTAATCTAAGCCCCCTAATAAAATAACAAAGCCCCCCAAAATAAAAAAAAATGCCCTACCCTATACTAAATTACAAAAGTTAACAGCTCTATTACCTTACCAGCCCTGAACAGGGCCTTTTGCGGGGCATGCCCCAAAGAAAACAGCTCTTTTGCCTGTAAAAAAAAACACAATACCCCCCCCCACATTACAACCCACCACCCACATACCCCTACTCTAACCCAAACCCCCCTTAAATAAACCTAACACTACCCCCCTGAAGATCTCCCTACCTTGAGTCGTGTTCACCCAGCCGGGCCGAAGTCTTCATCCGATGGGGCAGAAGAGGACATCCAGACCGGCAGAAGTCTTCATCCAAGCGGGGCAAGAAGAGGTCTTCCATCCATCAGAAAAGTACAAAAAAACAAACAAACACTAAATTAGCAAAAATAATAAAATATTACAATAATTTTAAACTAATTACACCTAATCTAAGCCCCCTACTAGCTATTAATATTGCTACAATATAACTAATAGTTACATTGTAGCTATTTTAGGATTTATATTTATTTTACAGGCAACTTTGTATTTATTTTAACTAGGTACAATAGCTATTAAATAGTTAATAACTACCTAGCTAAAATAAATACAAATTTACCTGTAAAATAAACCCTAACCTAAGTTACAATTACACCTAACACTACACTGTCATTAAATTAACTAAATAAATTAATCCTATATAAAACTAAATACTTACCTGTAAAATAAACCCTAATATAGCTACAATATAACTAATAGTTACATTGTAGCTATTTTAGCATTTATATTTATTTTACAGGCAACTTTGTATTTATTTTAACTAGGTACAATAGCTATTAAATAGATATTTACTGTTTAATAGCTACCTAGTTAAAATAATTACAAAATTACCAGTAAAATAAATCCTAACCTAAGTTACTATTAAACCTAACACTACACTATCATTAAATAAATTAACTACAAGTACCTACAATTAAATACAATGAAATAAACTAAACTAAAGTACAAAAAAACAAACACTAAATTACAAAAAATAAAAAAAATTACAAGAATTTTAAACTAATTACACCTAATCTAAGCCCCCTAATAAAATAACAAAGCCCCCCAAAATAAAAAAATGCCCTACCCTATACTAAATTACAAAAGTAATCAGCTCTATTACCTTACCAGCCCTTAAAAGGGCCTTTTGCGGGGGCATGCCCCAAAGAAAACAGCTCTTTTGCCTGTAAAAAAAAACACAATACCCCCCCCCCCACATTACAACCCACCACCCACATACCCCTACTCTAACCCAAACCCCCCTTAAATAAACCTAACACTACCCCCCTGAAGATCTCTCTACCGTGTCTTCACCCAGCGGGCCAAAGTCTTCATCCGATCGGGCAGAAGAGGACATCCAGACCGGCAGAAGTCTTCATCCAAGCGGGGCAAGAAGAGGTCTTCCATCCATCAGAAGTCTTGATCCAGGCGGCATCTTCTCTGTTCATCCATCCGGAGCGGAGCGGCAGCATCCTGAAGACATCCCACGCAGAGCATCCTCTTCTTTCTTGATCCGACGACTAGGTGACTGTACCTTTAAGTGACGTCATCCAAGATGGCGCCCCTTGAATTCCGATTGGCTGATAGGATTCTATCAGCCAATCGGAATTAAGGTAGGAAAAATCTGATTGGCTGATTCAATCAGCCAATCAGATTCAAGTTCAATCCGATTGGCTGATCCAATCAGCCAATCAGATTGAGCTCGCATTCTATTGGCTGATCGGAACAGCCAATAGAATGCGAGGTCAATCTGATTGGCTGATTCCATCAGCCAATCGGATTGAACTTGAATCTGATTGGCTGATTGAATCAGCCAATCAGATTTTTCCTACCTTAATTCCGATTGGCTGATAGAATCCTATCAGCCAATCGGAATTCAAGGGACGCCATCTTGGATGACGTCACTTAAAGGTACAGTCACCTAGTCGTCGGATCAAGAAAGAAGAGGATGCTCTGCGTGGGATGTCTTCAGGATGCTGCCGCTCCGCTCCGGATGGATGAACAGAGAAGATGCCGCCTGGATCAAGACTTCTGATGGATGGAAGACCTCTTCTTGCCCCGCTTGGATGAAGACTTCTGCCGGTCTGGATGTCCTCTTCTGCCCGATTGGATGAAGACTTCGGCCCGCTGGGTGAAGACACGGTAGAGAGATCTTCAGGGGGGTAGTGTTAGGTTTATTTAAGGGGGGTTTGGGTTAGAGTAGGGGTATGTGGGTGGTGGGTTGTAATGTGGGGGGGGGTATTGTGTTTTTTTTTACAGGCAAAAGAGCTGTTTTCTTTGGGGCATGCCCCGCAAAAGGCCCTGTTCAGGGCTGGTAAGGTAATAGAGCTGATTACTTTTGTAATTTAGTATAGCGTAGGGCATTTTTTTTATTTTGGGGGGCTTTGTTATTTTATTAGGGGGCTTAGATTAGGTGTAATTAGTTTAAAATTCTTGTAATTTTTTTTATTTTTTGTAATTTAGTGTTTGTTTTTTTTGTACTTTAGTTTAGTTTATTTCATTGTATTTAATTGTAGGTACTTGTAGTTAATTTATTTAATGATAGTGTAGTGTTAGGTTTAATAGTAACTTAGGTTAGGATTTATTTTACAGGTAATTTTGTAATTATTTTAACTAGGTAGCTATTAATTAGTCAATAACTATGTAATAGCTATTGTACCTAGTTAAAATAAATACAAAGTTGCCTGTAAAATAAATATAAATGCTAAAATAGCTACAATGTAACTATTAGTTATATTGTAGCTATATTAGGGTTTATTTTACAGGTAAGTATTTAGTTTTATATAGGATTAATTTATTTAGTTAATTTAATGACAGTGTAGTGTTAGGTGTAATTGTAACTTAGGTTAGGGTTTATTTTACAGGTAAATTTGTATTTATTTTAGCTAGGTAGTTATTAACTATTTAATAG
The DNA here is from genome assembly GCF_027579735.1 of Bombina bombina. Classification (NCBI taxonomy): domain Eukaryota; kingdom Metazoa; phylum Chordata; class Amphibia; order Anura; family Bombinatoridae; genus Bombina; species Bombina bombina. Next base: position 717,949,571 of record NC_069501.1, on the reverse strand, counting down.
CTATTGTACCTAGTTAAAATAAATACAAAGTTGCCTGTAAAATAAATATAAATCCTAAAATAGCTACAATGTAACTATTAGTTATATTGTAGCAATATTAATAGCTAGTAGGGGGCTTAGATTAGGTGTAATTAGTTTAAAATTATTGTAATATTTTATTATTTTTGCTAATTTAGTGTTTGTTTGTTTTTTTGTACTTTTCTGATGGATGGAAGACCTCTTCTTGCCCCGCTTGGATGAAGACTTCTGCCGGTCTGGATGTCCTCTTCTGCCCCATCGGATGAAGACTTCGGCCCGGCTGGGTGAACACGACTCAAGGTAGGGAGATCTTCAGGGGGGTAGTGTTAGGTTTATTTAAGGGGGGTTTGGGTTAGAGTAGGGGTATGTGGGTGGTGGGTTGTAATGTGGGGGGGGGGATTGTGTTTTTTTTTTACAGGCAAAAGAGCTGTTTTCTTTGGGGCATGCCCCGCAAAGGGCCCTGTTCAGGGATGGTAAGGTAATAGAGCTGTTAACTTTTGTAATTTAGTATAGGTTAGGGCATTTTTTTTATTTTGGGGGGCTTTGTTATTTTATTAGGGGGCTTAGATTAGGTGTAATTAGTTTAAAATTCTTGTAATATTTTTTTTATTTTTTGTAATTTAGTGGGCGGGGGTTTGTACTTTAGTTTAGTTTTTTTAATTGTATTTAATTGTAGGTACGTGTAGTTAATTTATTTAATGATAGTGTAGTGTTAGGTTTAATTGTAACTTAGGTTAGGATTTATTTTACAGGTAATTTTGTAATTATTTTAACTAGGTAGCTATTAAATAGTCAGTATCTATTTAATAGCTATTGAACCTAGTTAAAATGAATACAAAGTTGCCTGTACAATAAATATAAATGCTAAAATAGCTACAATGTAACTATTAGTTATATTGCAGCTATATTAGGGTTTATTTTACAGGTAAGTCTTTAATTTTATATAGGATTCATTTATTTAGTTAATTTAATGATAGTGTAGTGTTAGGTGTAATTGTAACTTAGGTTATGATTTATTTTACAGGTAAATTTGTATTTATTTTAGCTAGGTAGTTATTAAATAGTTATTAACTATTTAATAACTATTGTACCTAGTTAAAATAAATACAAAGTTGCCTGTAAAATACATATAAATCCTAAAATAGCTACAATGTAACTATTAGTTATATTGAAGCTATATTAATAGCTAGTAGGGGGCTTAGATTAGGTGTAATTAGTTTAAAATTATTGTAATATTTTATTATTTTTGGTAATTTAGTGTTTGTTTGTATTTTGGTACTTGTATGATGGATGGAAGACCTCTTCTTGCCCCGCTTGGATGAAGACTTCTGCCGGTCTGGATGTCCTCTTCTGCCCCATCGGATGAAGACTTCGTCCCGGCTGGGTGAACACGACTCAAGGTAGGGAGATCTTCAGGGGGGTAGTGTTAGGTATATTTAAGGGGGGTTTGGGTTAGAGTAGGGGTATGTGGGTGGTGGGTTGTAATGTGGGGGGGGGATTGTGTTTTTTTTTTACAGGCAAAAGAGCTGTTTTCTTTGGGGCATGCCCCGCAAAGGGCCCTGTTCAGGGCTGGTAAGGTAATAGAGCTGTTAACTTTTGTAATTTAGTATAGGGTAGGGCATTTTTTTTATTTTGGGGGGCTTTGTTATTTTATTAGGGGGCTTAGATTAGGTGTAATTAGTTTAAAATTCTTGTAATATTTTTTTATTTTTTGTAATTTAGTGTTTGTTTTTTTTTGTAATTTAGTGGGGGGGTTTTGTACTTTAGTTTATTTAATTGTAGATAATTGTAGGTACTTGTAGTTAATTTATTTAATGACAGTGTAGTGTTAGGTTTAATTGTAACTTAGGTTAGGATTTATTTTACAGGTAATTTTGTAATTATTTTAACTAGGTAGCTATTAATTAGTCAATAACTATTTAATAGCTTTTGTACCTAGTTAAAATAAATACAAAGTTGCCTGTAAAATAAATATAAATGCTAAAATAGCTACAATGTAACTATTAGTTATATTGCAGCTATCTTAGGGTTTATTTTACAGGTAAGTATTTAGTTTTAAATAGGAATCATTTATTTAGTTAATTTAATGATAGTGTAGTGTTAGGTGTAATTGTAACTTAGGTTAGGATTTATTTTACAGGTAAATTTGTATTTATTTTAGCTAGGTAGTTATTAAATAGTTATTAACTATTTAATAACTATTGTACCTAGTTAAAATAAATACAAAGTTGCCTGTAAAATAAAAATAAATGCTAAAATAGCTACAATGTAACTATTAGTTATATTGCAGCTATCTTAGGGTTTATTTTACAGGTAAGTCTTTAGTTTTAAATAGGATTCATTTATTTAACTATAGTAAACTTATTTCGTTTTATTTAAATTATATTTAAGTTAGGGGGTGTTAGTGTTAGGGTTAGATTTAGGTTTAGGGGTTAATAACCTTATTATAGTAGCGGCGACGATGGGGGCGGGAGATTAGGGGTTAATAATTGTAGGTAGGTGGCGGCGATGTTAGGGAGGGCAGATTAGGGGTTAATAAAATGTATTATAGTGTTTGCGAGGCGGGAGTGCGGCGGTTTAGGGGTTAATACATTTATTATAGTGGCGGCGATTTGCGGTCGGCAGATTAGGGGTTAATACTTGTAGTTAGATTGTGGCGACGTTGGGGGGAGGCAGATTAGGGGTTAATAACTATAATGTAGGGGTCGGCGGTGTTAGGGACAGCAGATTAGGGGTTAATAGTTATAATGTAGGCGGCGGCGATATCGGGTCGGCAGATTAGGGGTTAATACTTGTAGTTAGATTGCGGCGACGTTGGGGGGGGGGCAGATTAGGGGTTAATAACTATAATGTAGGGGTCGGCGGTGTTAGGGACAGCAGATTAGGGGTTAATAGCTATAATGTAGGCGGCGGCGATTTGCGGTCGGCAGATTAGGGGTTAATACTTGTAGTTAGATTGCGGTGACGCTGGGGGGGCAGATTAGGGGTTAATAACTATAATGTAGGGGTCGGCGGTGTTAGGGACAGCAGATTAGGGGTTAATAGCTATAATGTAGGCGGCAGCGATATCGGGTCGGCAGATTAGGGGTTAATAGTTGTAGTTAGATTGCGGCGACGTTGGGGGGGGCAGATTAGGGGTTAATAACTATAATGTAGGGGTCGGCGGTGTTAGGGACAGCAGATTAGGGGTTAATAGTTATAATGTAGGTGGCGGCGATATTCGGTCGGCAGATTAGGGGTTAATAAAATAATGCAGGTGTCAGCGATAGCGGAGGCAGCAGATTAGGGGTTAATAAGTGTCAGATTAGGGGTGTTTAGAGACTCGGGGTACATGTTAGGGTGTTAGGTGCAGACTTAGTGTTTCCCCATAGGAAACAATGGGGCTGCGGTGTTAGTTTTTTTTCAGCCGAAACTCCCATTGTTTCCTATGGGGAAATGCCGAATCTTAACGAGCTAATTCGGATTTATTCGGAGATACGGCAGCTATTTCGGATTCATTCGGTAGATTCGGAAGTATTTTAATTCGGAAATCCGAATCGATCCGAATCTCCGAATTTACCGAATTTACCGAATTTCCGAATTAATCCGAAACGAACCGCACATGTCTAATGATTGTATCATGTGGCTTTATCCCCTAGGATACAATTCCTAAACCTATCATAACTACTGTATTTATCCAAGCAGATATGTTGCTTAAATAACTGTCAATCACCAAAGAAGATGTTTAAGGTTAAACAACTACCTACTCACAAACTATCATACAGTGAAGGATATTTTTTTCTGATATAAACACTTTAATCATCTGACTTGCAAAATAATGTCATATATATATATATATATATATATATATATATATATATATGTGTGTGTGTGTGTGTGACCAGAATGAATGCAAGCCCTGTTGAACATCTACTTAAAAAGACATTATTTTTTTAAAATATTTTACGCCCTGCCCCAAAAATATTATGTCTAGAAAAAGGCCTTAAACCTGGGGTGGGGTGGGCAGCAGAATTTTGAGTGCCTAGGGCAGCACAAAACCTAAATACGCCCCTGCAGAGATAGTCACATGATGATGCCACTGTGACTCTGAGCTCTCTTACTGGCATTCTGCACCAGCACGGTTCTGATTGGTTGCTTGAAGAAAAGCCTCTAATGGGAGCCTATGGGCCGCAAGAGGAGATGTAGCTTAAGCACCACTGGGTGGCGCTAGCTGCCTCGGCTCATACAAGCTATCCATGCTGCGCAATGCAGGCCAGCTGAACAGCTCACTGCCCCTACCTCATTGCGCAACATGGATTGCCAATGCCGGTGGGGTGTGCAGACTTTTGCAAATCACTCTAACAAGACACTATATACATATTTTTTTTAAATTGATTAATAAAAAAACTTTTTCCTTCATTTGGCAGGTGTGGCTGTGAAAATTGGTATTTAGATTCTCCATAAAAAAAAAAGAAACACAGGTTTTACCATTTTCCCAAAATCCACTTAAGGGAGGTCAAAAGAGGGGGGGGGGGGCTGATTTATGAGTATACCTATATCTCAAAAACCGACGATGTTACAGACGTGAATATTGGTATTTAGATTATCCTTGAAAAATAAAGAAATGCCTGTTTTACCATTTCCCCAAAATCCACTTAAGGGAGGTCAAAAGAGGGGGGCTGATTTATGAGGATACTCACATCTCAAAAACCTACGATGTTGTAGACGTGGAAATTGGTATTTAGATTCTCCTTTAAAAATAAAGAAATACTTGTTTTAACATTCTCTAAAAATCCACTTAAGGGGGGTCAAAAGGGGGGGGGGCTGATTTATGAGGATACCTATATCTCAAAAAACAAAGATGTTACAGGCATGAAAATTGGTATTTAGATTATCGGCTAGATTTAGAGTTGGGCGGTAGCCGTCAAAACCAGCGTTAGAGGCTCCTAACGCTGGTTTTTACCGCCCTCTGGTATTTGGAGTCAGTCAGGAAAGGGTCTAACGCTCACTTTCCAGCCGCGACTTTTCCATACCGCAGATCCCCTTACGTCAATTGCGTATCCTATCTTTTCAATGGGATCTTTCTAACGCCGGTATTTAGAGTCGTGGCTGAAGTGAGCGTTAGAAATCTAACGACAAAACTCCAGCCGCAGAAAAAAAAACAGTAGTTAAGAGCTTTCTGGGCTAACGCCGGTTTATAAAGCTCTTAACTACTGTGCTCTAAAGTACACTAACACCCATAAACTACCTATGTACCCCTAAACCGAGGTCCCCCCACATCGCCGCCACTCTATTACATTTTTTTAACCCCTAATCTGCCGTCCGCATGCATCCGCGAGGTACATTATACTTATGTACCCCTAATCTGCTGCCCCTAACACCGCCGACCCCTATATTATATTTATTAACCCCTAATCTGCTCCCCTCAACGTCGCCTCCACCTGCCTACACTTATTAACCCCTAATCTGCCGACCGGACTTCGCCGCTATTATAATAAAGTTATTAACCCCTAATCCGCCTCACTCCCGCCTCAATAACCCTATAATAAATAGTATTAACCCCAAATCTGCCCTCCCTAACATCGCCGACACCTAACTTCAAGCATTAACCCCTAATCTGCCGACCGGAGCTCACCGCTATTCTAATAAAATTTTTAACCCCTAAAGCTAATTCTAACCCTAACACCCCCTAACTTAAATATAATTTAAATCTAACGAAATAAATTAACTATTATTAAATAAATTATTCCTATTTAAAGCTAAGTACTTACCTGTAAAATAAACCCTAATATAGCTACAATATAAATTATAATTATATTGTAGCTATTTTAGGATTTATATTTATTTTACAGGTAACTTTGTAATTATTTTAACCAGGTACAATAGCTGTTAAATAGTTAATAACTATTTAATAGTTACCTAGTTAAAATAATTACAAAATTACCTGTAAAATAAATCCTAACCTAAGTTACAATTAAACCTAACACTACACTAGCAATAAATTAATTAAATAAAATACCTCCAATTACCTACAATTAAACCTAACACTACACTATCAATAAATTAATTAAATACAATACCTACAAATAAATACATTTAAATAAACTAACTAAAGTACAAAAAAATAAAAAAGAACTAAGTTACAAAAAATAAAAAAATATTTACAAACATAAGAAAAATATTACAACAATTTTAAACTAATTACACCTACTCTAAGCCCCCTAATAAAATAACAAAGCCCCCCAAAATAAAAAAAATGCCCTACCCTATTCTAAATTAAAAAAGTTCAAAGCTCTTTTACCTTACCAGCCCTTAAAAGGACCTTTTGTGGGGCATGCCCCAAAGAATTCAGCTCTTTTGCCTGTAAAAAACCCACATACAATACCCCCCCAACATTAAAACCCACCACCCACATACCCCTAATCTAACCCAAACCCCCCTTAAATAAACCTAACACTAAGCCCCTGAAGATCTTCCTACCTTATCTTCACCTCGCCGGGTATCACACCGATCCGTCCTGGCTCCGAAATCTTCATCCAAGCCCAAGCGGGGGCTGGCAATCCATAATCCGGCGGCTGAAGAGGTCCAGAAGAGGCTCCAAAGTCTTCATCCTATCCGGGAAGAAGAGGCGATCCGGACCGGCAACCATCTTGATCCAAGCGGCATCTTCTATCTTCATCCGATGAGGAATGGTTCCATCGTGAAGACCTCCAGCGCGGATCAATCTTATTCTTCCGACGTCCAACTGAAGAATGAAGGTTCCTTTAAGGGACGTCATCCAAGATGGCGTCCCTCGAATTCCGATTGGCTGATAGGATTCTATCAGCCAATCGGAATTAAGGTAGGAAAATTCTGATTGGCTGATGGAATTAGCCAATCAGAATCAAGTTCAATCCGATTGGCTGATCCGATCAGCCAATCAGATTGAGCTCGCATTCTATTGGCTGATCGGAATAGAATAGAAGGCGATCCGGAATAGAATAGAGGCGATCCGGACCGGCAACCATCTTGGATCAAGATGGTTGCCGGTCCGGATCGCTTCTTCTTCCCGGATAGGATGAAGACTTTGGAGCCTCTTCTGGACCTCTTCAGCCGTCGGATTATGGATCGCCAGCCCCCGGAGCCAGGACGGATCGGTGTGATACCCGGCGAGGTGAAGATAAGGTAGGAAGATCTTCAGGGGCTTAGTGTTAGGTTTATTTAAGGGGGGTTTGGGTTAGATTAGGGGTATGTGGGTGGTGGGTTTTAATGTTGGGGGGGTATTGTATGTGTTTTTTTTACAGGCAAAAGAGCTGAATTCTTTGGGGCATGCCCCACAAAAGGTCCTTTTAAGGGCTGGTAAGGTAAAAGAGCTTTGAACTTTTTTAATTTAGAATAGGGTAGGGCATTTTTTTATTTTGGGGGGCTTTGTTATTTTATTAGGGGGCTTAGAGTAGGTGTAATTAGTTTAAAATTGTTGTAATATATTTTATTTTTATTTATTTATTTATTTTTTTCTCCTCCCCTATTTCTCTTCCTTGCTCTAGGTAGCTTCTCTCCATCTGCTTCGTCTTTTCTTCCTTTCCTTCTTTCCTTCTTCTAGAAAAAGCAGCACTTTGAAATACATGTGGACATTCAGACTGCTATAGTTAGAGAACTGTGTTAGAACAGATCTGGTTTCAATTGTGTCTATTCAAGAAGATACAGATGTTAAACTATTTTTGAACCTCACTGTTGAACATTATGCTGTGGTTTCCAACCAGTGCCTAACACTAACATTGTTAAATCTGATAATATAAGCAAATACAATGTAAAACGCCATTAAGCCATTTTATTGTATCTTATTCATGCTGTCAAACTTGCAATTGTTCACAAAATAAAGCTCTTTTAAAAAAAAAAAAATTGTTGTAATATTTTTCTTATGTTTGTAAATATTTTTTTATTTTTTGTAACTTAGTTCCTTTTTATTTCTTGTACTTTAATTAGTTTATTTAAATGTATTTATTTGTAGGTATTGTATTTAATTAATTTATTGATAGTGTAGTGTTAGGTTTAATTGTAGGTAATTGGAGGTATTTTATTTAATTAATTTATTGCTAGTGTAGTGTTAGGTTTAATTGTAACTTAGGTTAGGATTTATTTTACAGGTAATTTTGTAATTATTTTAACTAGGTAGCTATTAAATAGTCAATATCTATTTAATAGCTATTGTACCTAGTTAAAATAAATACAAAGTTGCCTGTAAAATAAATATAAATGCTAAAATAGCTACAATGTAACTATTAGTTATATTGCAGCTATATTAGGGTTTATTTTACAGGTAAGTATTTTGTTTTAAATAGGAATCATTTATTTAGTTAATTTAATGATAGTGTAGTGTTAGGTGTAATTGTAACTTAGGTTAGGATTTATTTTACAGGTAAATTTGTATTTATTTTAGCTAGGTAGTTATTAAATAGTTATTAACTATTTAATAACTATTGTACCTAGTTAAAATAAATACAAAGTTGCCTGTAAAATAAAAATAAATGCTAAAATAGCTACAATGTAACTATTAGTTATATTGCAGCTATCTTAGGGTTTATTTTACAGGTAAGTCTTTAGTTTTAAATAGGATTCATTTATTTAACTATAGTAAACTTATTTCGTTTTATTTAAATTATATTTAAGTTAGGGGGTGTTAGTGTTAGGGTTAGATTTAGGTTTAGGGGTTAATAACCTTATTATAGTAGCGGCGACGATGGGGGCGGGAGATTAGGGGTTAATAATTGTAGGTAGGTGGCGGCGATGTTAGGGAGGGCAGATTAGGGGTTAATAAAATGTATTATAGTGTTTGCGAGGCGGGAGTGCGGCGGTTTAGGGGTTAATACATTTATTATAGTGGCGGCGATTTGCGGTCGGCAGATTAGGGGTTAATACTTGTAGTTAGATTGTGGCGACGTTGGGGGGAGGCAGATTAGGGGTTAATAACTATAATGTAGGGGTCGGCGGTGTTAGGGACAGCAGATTAGGGGTTAATAGTTATAATGTAGGCGGCGGCGATATCGGGTCGGCAGATTAGGGGTTAATACTTGTAGTTAGATTGCGGCGACGTTGGGGGGGGGGGCAGATTAGGGGTTAATAACTATAATGTAGGGGTCGGCGGTGTTAGGGACAGCAGATTAGGGGTTAATAGCTATAATGTAGGCGGCGGCGATTTGCGGTCGGCAGATTAGGGGTTAATACTTGTAGTTAGATTGCGGTGACGCTGGGGGGGCAGATTAGGGGTTAATAACTATAATGTAGGGGTCGGCGGTGTTAGGGACAGCAGATTAGGGGTTAATAGCTATAATGTAGGCGGCAGCGATATCGGGTCGGCAGATTAGGGGTTAATAGTTGTAGTTAGATTGCGGCGACGTTGGGGGGGGCAGATTAGGGGTTAATAACTATAATGTAGGGGTCGGCGGTGTTAGGGACAGCAGATTAGGGGTTAATAGTTATAATGTAGGTGGCGGCGATATTCGGTCGGCAGATTAGGGGTTAATAAAATAATGCAGGTGTCAGCGATAGCGGAGGCAGCAGATTAGGGGTTAATAAGTGTCAGATTAGGGGTGTTTAGAGACTCGGGGTACATGTTAGGGTGTTAGGTGCAGACTTAGTGTTTCCCCATAGGAAACAATGGGGCTGCGGTGTTAGTTTTTTTTCAGCCGAAACTCCCATTGTTTCCTATGGGGAAATGCCGAATCTTAACGAGCTAATTCGGATTTATTCGGAGATACGGCAGCTATTTCGGATTCATTCGGTAGATTCGGAAGTATTTTAATTCGGAAATCCGAATCGATCCGAATCTCCGAATTTACCGAATTTACCGAATTTCCGAATTAATCCGAAACGAACCGCACATGTCTAATGATTGTATCATGTGGCTTTATCCCCTAGGATACAATTCCTAAACCTATCATAACTACTGTATTTATCCAAGCAGATATGTTGCTTAAATAACTGTCAATCACCAAAGAAGATGTTTAAGGTTAAACAACTACCTACTCACAAACTATCATACAGTGAAGGATATTTTTTTCTGATATAAACACTTTAATCATCTGACTTGCAAAATAATGTCATATATATATATATATATATATATATATATATATATATATATATGTGTGTGTGTGTGTGTGACCAGAATGAATGCAAGCCCTGTTGAACATCTACTTAAAAAGACATTATTTTTTTAAAATATTTTACGCCCTGCCCCAAAAATATTATGTCTAGAAAAAGGCCTTAAACCTGGGGTGGGGTGGGCAGCAGAATTTTGAGTGCCTAGGGCAGCACAAAACCTAAATACGCCCCTGCAGAGATAGTCACATGATGATGCCACTGTGACTCTGAGCTCTCTTACTGGCATTCTGCACCAGCACGGTTCTGATTGGTTGCTTGAAGAAAAGCCTCTAATGGGAGCCTATGGGCCGCAAGAGGAGATGTAGCTTAAGCACCACTGGGTGGCGCTAGCTGCCTCGGCTCATACAAGCTATCCATGCTGCGCAATGCAGGCCAGCTGAACAGCTCACTGCCCCTACCTCATTGCGCAACATGGATTGCCAATGCCGGTGGGGTGTGCAGACTTTTGCAAATCACTCTAACAAGACACTATATACATATTTTTTTTAAATTGATTAATAAAAAAACTTTTTCCTTCATTTGGCAGGTGTGGCTGTGAAAATTGGTATTTAGATTCTCCATAAAAAAAAAAGAAACACAGGTTTTACCATTTTCCCAAAATCCACTTAAGGGAGGTCAAAAGAGGGGGGGGGGGGCTGATTTATGAGTATACCTATATCTCAAAAACCGACGATGTTACAGACGTGAATATTGGTATTTAGATTATCCTTGAAAAATAAAGAAATGCCTGTTTTACCATTTCCCCAAAATCCACTTAAGGGAGGTCAAAAGAGGGGGGCTGATTTATGAGGATACTCACATCTCAAAAACCTACGATGTTGTAGACGTGGAAATTGGTATTTAGATTCTCCTTTAAAAATAAAGAAATACTTGTTTTAACATTCTCTAAAAATCCACTTAAGGGGGGTCAAAAGGGGGGGGGGGCTGATTTATGAGGATACCTATATCTCAAAAAACAAAGATGTTACAGGCATGAAAATTGGTATTTAGATTATCGGCTAGATTTAGAGTTGGGCGGTAGCCGTCAAAACCAGCGTTAGAGGCTCCTAACGCTGGTTTTTACCGCCCTCTGGTATTTGGAGTCAGTCAGGAAAGGGTCTAACGCTCACTTTCCAGCCGCGACTTTTCCATACCGCAGATCCCCTTACGTCAATTGCGTATCCTATCTTTTCAATGGGATCTTTCTAACGCCGGTATTTAGAGTCGTGGCTGAAGTGAGCGTTAGAAATCTAACGACAAAACTCCAGCCGCAGAAAAAAAACAGTAGTTAAGAGCTTTCTGGGCTAACGCCGGTTTATAAAGCTCTTAACTACTGTGCTCTAAAGTACACTAACACCCATAAACTACCTATGTACCCCTAAACCGAGGTCCCCCCACATCGCCGCCACTCTATTACATTTTTTTAACCCCTAATCTGCCGTCCGCATGCATCCGCGAGGTACATTATACTTATGTACCCCTAATCTGCTGCCCCTAACACCGCCGACCCCTATATTATATTTATTAACCCCTAATCTGCTCCCCTCAACGTCGCCTCCACCTGCCTACACTTATTAACCCCTAATCTGCCGACCGGACTTCGCCGCTATTATAATAAAGTTATTAACCCCTAATCCGCCTCACTCCCGCCTCAATAACCCTATAATAAATAGTATTAACCCCAAATCTGCCCTCCCTAACATCGCCGACACCTAACTTCAAGCATTAACCCCTAATCTGCCGACCGGAGCTCACCGCTATTCTAATAAAATTTTTAACCCCTAAAGCTAATTCTAACCCTAACACCCCCTAACTTAAATATAATTTAAATCTAACGAAATAAATTAACTATTATTAAATAAATTATTCCTATTTAAAGCTAAGTACTTACCTGTAAAATAAACCCTAATATAGCTACAATATAAATTATAATTATATTGTAGCTATTTTAGGATTTATATTTATTTTACAGGTAACTTTGTAATTATTTTAACCAGGTACAATAGCTGTTAAATAGTTAATAACTATTTAATAGTTACCTAGTTAAAATAATTACAAAATTACCTGTAAAATAAATCCTAACCTAAGTTACAATTAAACCTAACACTACACTAGCAATAAATTAATTAAATAAAATACCTCCAATTACCTACAATTAAACCTAACACTACACTATCAATAAATTAATTAAATACAATACCTACAAATAAATACATTTAAATAAACTAACTAAAGTACAAAAAAATAAAAAAGAACTAAGTTACAAAAAATAAAAAAATATTTACAAACATAAGAAAAATATTACAACAATTTTAAACTAATTACACCTACTCTAAGCCCCCTAATAAAATAACAAAGCCCCCCAAAATAAAAAAAATGCCCTACCCTATTCTAAATTAAAAAAGTTCAAAGCTCTTTTACCTTACCAGCCCTTAAAAGGACCTTTTGTGGGGCATGCCCCAAAGAATTCAGCTCTTTTGCCTGTAAAAAACCCACATACAATACCCCCCCAACATTAAAACCCACCACCCACATACCCCTAATCTAACCCAAACCCCCCTTAAATAAACCTAACACTAAGCCCCTGAAGATCTTCCTACCTTATCTTCACCTCGCCGGGTATCACACCGATCCGTCCTGGCTCCGAAATCTTCATCCAAGCCCAAGCGGGGGCTGGCAATCCATAATCCGGCGGCTGAAGAGGTCCAGAAGAGGCTCCAAAGTCTTCATCCTATCCGGGAAGAAGAGGCGATCCGGACCGGCAACCATCTTGATCCAAGCGGCATCTTCTATCTTCATCCGATGAGGAATGGTTCCATCGTGAAGACCTCCAGCGCGGATCAATCTTATTCTTCCGACGTCCAACTGAAGAATGAAGGTTCCTTTAAGGGACGTCATCCAAGATGGCGTCCCTCGAATTCCGATTGGCTGATAGGATTCTATCAGCCAATCGGAATTAAGGTAGGAAAATTCTGATTGGCTGATGGAATTAGCCAATCAGAATCAAGTTCAATCCGATTGGCTGATCCGATCAGCCAATCAGATTGAGCTCGCATTCTATTGGCTGATCGGAATAGAATAGAAGGCGATCCGGAATAGAATAGAGGCGATCCGGACCGGCAACCATCTTGGATCAAGATGGTTGCCGGTCCGGATCGCTTCTTCTTCCCGGATAGGATGAAGACTTTGGAGCCTCTTCTGGACCTCTTCAGCCGTCGGATTATGGATCGCCAGCCCCCGGAGCCAGGACGGATCGGTGTGATACCCGGCGAGGTGAAGATAAGGTAGGAAGATCTTCAGGGGCTTAGTGTTAGGTTTATTTAAGGGGGGTTTGGGTTAGATTAGGGGTATGTGGGTGGTGGGTTTTAATGTTGGGGGGGTATTGTATGTGTTTTTTTTACAGGCAAAAGAGCTGAATTCTTTGGGGCATGCCCCACAAAAGGTCCTTTTAAGGGCTGGTAAGGTAAAAGAGCTTTGAACTTTTTTAATTTAGAATAGGGTAGGGCATTTTTTTATTTTGGGGGGCTTTGTTATTTTATTAGGGGGCTTAGAGTAGGTGTAATTAGTTTAAAATTGTTGTAATATATTTTATTTTTATTTATTTATTTATTTTTTTCTCCTCCCCTATTTCTCTTCCTTGCTCTAGGTAGCTTCTCTCCATCTGCTTCGTCTTTTCTTCCTTTCCTTCTTTCCTTCTTCTAGAAAAAGCAGCACTTTGAAATACATGTGGACATTCAGACTGCTATAGTTAGAGAACTGTGTTAGAACAGATCTGGTTTCAATTGTGTCTATTCAAGAAGATACAGATGTTAAACTATTTTTGAACCTCACTGTTGAACATTATGCTGTGGTTTCCAACCAGTGCCTAACACTAACATTGTTAAATCTGATAATATAAGCAAATACAATGTAAAACGCCATTAAGCCATTTTATTGTATCTTATTCATGCTGTCAAACTTGCAATTGTTCACAAAATAAAGCTCTTTTAAAAAAAAAAAAATTGTTGTAATATTTTTCTTATGTTTGTAAATATTTTTTTATTTTTTGTAACTTAGTTCCTTTTTATTTCTTGTACTTTAATTAGTTTATTTAAATGTATTTATTTGTAGGTATTGTATTTAATTAATTTATTGATAGTGTAGTGTTAGGTTTAATTGTAGGTAATTGGAGGTATTTTATTTAATTAATTTATTGCTAGTGTAGTGTTAGGTTTAATTGTAACTTAGGTTAGGATTTATTTTACAGGTAATTTTGTAATTATTTTAACTAGGTAACTATTAAATAGTTATTAACTATTTAATAGCTATTGTACCTGGTTAAAATAATTACAAAGTTACCTGTAAAATAAATATAAATCCTAAAATAGCTACAATATAAGTATTTAGCTTTAAATAGGAATAATGTATTTAATAATAGTTAATTTATTTAGTTAGATAAAAATTATATTTAACTTAGGGGGGTGTTAGGGTTAGGGTTAGACTTAGCTTTAGGGTTTAAAAAATTTATTAGAATAGCGGTGAGCTCCGGTCGGCAGATTAGGGGTTAATGTTTGAAGTTGAGGCGGGAGTGAGGCGGATTAGGGGTTAATACATTTATTATAGTAGCGTTGCGGTTCCGTTGGCAGATTAGAGGTTAATTATTGTAGGTAGGTGGAGGCGACGTTGTGGGGGGCAGATTAGGGGTTAATAAATATAATATAGGGGTCGGCGGTGTTAGGGGCAGCAGATTAGGGGTACATAGGGATAATGTAGGTAGCGGCGGTTTACGGAGAGGCAGATTAGGGGTTAAAAAAATATGCAGGTGTCAGCGATAGCGGGGGCGGCAGAATAGGGGTTAATAAGTGTAAGGTTAGGGGTGTTTAGACTCGGGGTACATGTTAGAGTGTTAGGTGCAGAGGTAGGAAGTGTTTCCCCATAGAAAACAATGAGGCTGCAATAGGAGCTGAACGCTGCTTTTTTGCAGGTGTTAGGTTTTTTTTCAGCTCAAATGGCCCCATTGTTTTCTATGGGGGAATCGTGCACGAGCACGTTTTTGAAGCTGGCCGCGTCCGTAAGCACCGCTGGAATTTAGAGTTGCAGTGGCGTTAAATTATGCTCTACGCTCCATTTTTGGAGCCTAACGCATTGAAAACGCAGCCATTCTGTGAACTCTAAATACCAGCGGTATTTAAAAGGTGCGGGGGGAAAAAAGCACGCGTAGCTAACGCACCCCTTTGGCCGCAGAACTCTAAATCTAGCCGTTAGAGAATTAACGAAAACTCAAGAAGTTCATGTCAGCGAGTGTGAAACCCAAATGGGCACACATGTGAGGGCACATGTCGTTGCGAGTGGTTGGGTTTTTGCCTATTTTTTTACAAATCTCAAAATCTAGGCGAGCGGAGCTGTGGGCAACAGATAGTATATATATATATATACATATATATATGTGTGTGTGTGTGTGTGTGTGCGTATATATATGTCTGTATACATGTGTGTATGTATATATATGTGTGAATGTATATATATATATATATATATATATATATATGTGTGTATATATATGTGCGTATGTATATATATATATATATATATATATATATATATATATATATATATATATACAGTCTGTGTGTATATATATATATATATATATATATATATACACAAACAAAAATAAAACAAACAAAAAGGTATCAGCGCACATCCATTTTCAAAAGCACAACATATTTTTTGAACTGCTGCAAAAAATCGCCTGCAAATACATCAAGAGACACTATTCTTTTTAAATAATATTGGGAACTTAGTCACACAATATGGCCATATTTTGCTTAGCCAGTCACCACTTACAAGGTGCCCCAATTCGACTGGTCCTAACACTACAGTCCTTTTGCCACAGAGGGCTTAATCATTCCTGCTTTTACTCTTCATAATAGAATGAGACTCCCTGGCTTTTTATTCACAACTCTATTACACTGTCATGAGCACACCTGAACTTGGGTGGGGTGCTTAAACCAATGGGAGATGGTCAGTCTCCCTGGTTATGTTAAATACAAATACAAAATTTGTTTTTTTAGCACACCTTACAAAAAGTTTAAATCAACATCTGGGAGTGCTGCCAATATCACCCAGTAATTACACAAACAAAAAGGTATCAGCGCACATCCATTTTCAAAAGCACAACATATTTTTTGAACTGCTGCAAAAAATTGCCTGCAAATACATCAAGAGACAACTATTCTTTTTAAATAATATTGGGAACTTAGTCACACAATATGGCCATATTTTGCTTAGCCAGTCACCACTTACAAGGTGCCCCAATTCGACTGGTCCTAACACTACAGTCCTTTTGCCACAGAGGGCTGAATCATTCCTACTTTTACTCTTCATAATAGAATGAGACTCCCTGGCTTTTTATTCACAACTCTATTACACTGTCATGAGCACACCTGAACTTGGGTGGGGTGCTTAAACCAATGGGAGATGGTCAGTCTCCCTGGTTATGTTAGGTTTAGGAGACAGGCAGATAGTGTCAGTAAAATATAACAGGCAGGGGAAATATATGGTTATACACAAAGCATATACTGACATAAAGTTATATATCAACATAGAATCAATATGAATAAAGATGGGAAATTAGGTATACAGGGGAAGATAAGATAGTCAAAAAAGGAGAAAGGAAAGAAAGAAAACAGAAAAAGGGGAATAATAATAATAATGATAAAAGTGTGGACATAGGCTTACCTGCATACCTATTACAAAAAATGTTGATAATGGGTTAAGAAACCAGAGTCAACATTTAGTCCAGAATTTAGCAAGTTGAAGTGCATTATCATTTTCATTTCAAAGGTGTTTCCATGGTGTTTTTGAAGTTGCCTCTAAGAATCTTGATTTTGAGGTTTTGGATGGAGTGGTCAGGTTGGGTGAAATGGTGGCCAACAGGGGTACAGTATTTTGTTTCAGAGTTGTTTTTGATTGAGTGTCTGTGTAAGTTCATCCAAAGGTGCAGTTTTTGGCTTGTTTCTCCAATATAACATCCCACTTCACATGCAGTGCAATGTATCATGTATACCACATTTGCAGATATACATGAATATGCCCATTTAATGTTATAGGATTTACTCTTGTGATTAGCTGTGCTGCTTTCACAAATGTGTTGACATAGTTTGCAGAGAGCTTTGTTGCAGAGCTTAGTTCCATTCTGAGTGTTCTTTTTATCAAGAGGTAGCTTTCTGTGGACCAGTTTCTGTTTTAGGCTGGGTGGTTGTCTGAGTGCCAGGATAGGGGGTTTTGGAAAGATTTTATAGAGTGTGGGATCCTCTAAGAGTAGTGGCTGTAAGTCTTTTATGATTTTTCGTGGGCCGTGTTTCTGGCGAGTCTTCAGACTCGCAAGAAACAGCAGTTATGAAGCAGCGGCCACAAAGACCGCTGCTCCATAACCCTGTCTGTCTGCTCTGAGCAGGCGGACAGGAATCGCCAGAAATCAACCCGATCGAGTACAATCGGGTTGATTGACACCTCCCTGCTGGCCGCGAGTCTGCAGGGAGCGGCATTGCACCAGCAGCTCTTGTGAGCAATGCTGAATACGGAGAGCGTATTCAGCGAGGTCTTGCGGACCTGATCCGCAATGTCAGATCAGGATAGGATATATATACAGTATAAATACATACACACTCACCGACCACTTTATTAGGTACACATTCAATTGCTTGGTAGCACAAAATACTAATCAGCCAAGCACATGGCAGCAACCAGGGCCGGTGCTAGACTATTTTGCACCCTAGGCAAGACCAGCTATTTGCGCCCTCCTCACACACACACCAAAAAAAATATTAAAGCAACAAAACATGAAACTGCTAAATTTCTTTTAATTTTCAAGAATAAGTGCCATAAGATGAGACACTGACGTGTCTATTCACTAAACCAACAGCATGATGCAGGGAGGGTCTAACTGCAGACTCTGCAGGAGGAAGAGGTCACCTAAATATGTTACTTTATATGTGTATAACACTCTCGAAAAAATAGCATAATACATTACCATTATATTATTGCATTTGCAAGGCCCTTCAAAAAGAATTTTAAAAGTGTATAAATTTGTTAACTGTAAAGTATTAACATACTGTTCCCGCAAAAAAACATTTTTCAGTGGTAATTTATTAACTGTTCAAGGACTTCCTGCCTAAGTCATTTTGCTGCTTCCCTTTATGATATATAAACAGCCCACAGGAAGTGTTTTTTTTTGGTTTTTTTTACCCATACATTCTCTTTGCAATGCGATATTGGAAAAGGGCACCTATTTTAGAAGTACCATAGCATGCTACACTAATAAATCAGCGCCATAATTAGAAAAGAAAGGAGCCTCGGGCACCAAGTAACGGTTAAATACATCTCTAAACTCTAGGTACTAATAAAGCAACTGTATACACCTGAAATATATTTCTCTCTAATATCAGCATAGAAGTGGCTGTAGACGGTAAAAGTAACTATGTTGTCAGTGTAGTGCTTTATGTGTATATACTGTATTAGGTGCGGTGCGTGATGGGTAAGCTTGTATATAACATTTTATACATACATACTCATTTATATATACAGTGTCTGACCTGCAGTTACTCTTGCACACATTCATAGTCAACTCAACTGCCCAATAAAAATGTTCTCCTGTGACAATAGCACTGCAGCTTCACCCATATACCTGTAAACGTAACTCACATCGTTGCGCTGCACATCGACGCTGCCTCAGTTTTCCTCCCAGTCCGGATTGGATGAATTGCGCACAGCATAGGACACAGCTTCATGTTGTATCCAATGTGCGCGGTGCACTGGCGAACATCAGCACAATATACTGGCGGAGTCTGGGGAACCCAGGTTGTGGCTGGCTGCACCCTAGGTTGTAGTGTGCCTTAGGCGGCTGCCTAGATTTCCTAGTGGGAGCGCCGGCCCTGGCAGCAACTCAATGCATTTAGGTATCTAGACGTGGTGAAGACGGCTTGCTGAAGTTAAAACCGAGCATCAGAATGGGGAAGAAAGGGGATGTAAGTGACTTTGAATGTGGCATGGTTGTTGGTGCCAGGTGGGCTGGTCTGGGTATTTTAAAAACTGTTGATCTACTGGGATTTTTATCTCACAAC